>NC_065920.1:41812303-42057061 GCF_024586455.1 Bactrocera neohumeralis | reverse complement strand
CGTTTAAAGGTGGCGTTATCCTGTCTGCCCCGCACTTTTTGCGCTATCTGGCATAGCGATTTAGCGAAAAAATTAATCAGTTGAAAAGTTGTATGTGCTGCTCTCAAAGCTGTACTGATCAGCACTGCGGGAAAACTCCAGTTGTCCTCCAATAGTTCGTATGCGTGGGCAGCCACGTGCGCAGATGAGCACAAAAACCAATACACAAAGTGCACTGTAGTTGAAAAGTGTTGGCGTAGTTTTATTTAATAAACGAGGTGCACTGTAGCCGAAATAGTAAGCGAATTTTAAAATTATACTTGTATTAATTGATCGCGGTAAAACTATTGATCGCGTCGGGTTGGCTGTTCAAATCACGTCGGGGTCACCAGTTGTGGTGGTTATTGTATCGGGTGATTTTTAAGAGCTTGATAACTTTTTTTTAAAAAAAAACGCATAAAATTTGCAAAATCTCATCGGTTCTTTATTTGAAACGTTAGATTGGTTCATGACATTTACTTTTTGAAGATAATTTCATTTAAATGTTGACCGCGGCTGCGTCTTAGGTGGTCCATTCGGAAAGTCCAATTTTGGGCAACTTTTTCGAGCATTTCGGCCGGAATAGCCCGAATTTCTTCTTCGGAAATGTTGTCTTCCCAAAGCTGGAATAGTTGCTGGCTTATTTCTGTAGACTTTAGACTTGACGTAGCCCCACCAAAAATAGTCTAAAGGCGTTAAATCGCATGATCTTGGTGGCCAACTTACGGGTCCATTTCTTGAGATGAATTGTTCTCCGAAGTTTTCCCTCAAAATGGCCATAGAATCGCGAGCTGTGTGGCATGTAGCGCCATCTTGTTGAAACCACATGAGTCAACATTTAAATGAAATTATCTTCAAAAAGTAAATGTCATGAACCAATCTAACGTTTCAAATAAAGAACCGATGAGATTTTGCAAATTTTATGCGTTTTTTTTTTTATCAAGCTCTTAAAAAATCATCTGTGAATATATTATGCAGCCGAAAACGTTTTTCTTGTTTTTTTTCAGCAATTATTCGGATAAAAATTCGCTGGAGACGAATTCAAAAAATTAAGTATATGCAAAAATTAATCGAAACCCAATTCGTGTCACATATCCACCGTGTTTACAGATTTGTGATAGGTTGATTATGAGCTCTCTCCTTTTCCAAATTCAACTTTTGAGGATGAACTTTTAAGTCAGTTTGATATTTCCTTCGGATTTCGTATAATTTACAGTGGCACGCATGGATTCTGTGCTAGCCTCGATTTCACATAAGCAAAATTTTACGCTCTATTTTCTATGTAGAGAATAACGCCATCGAACTACTGCTCTCAATATGCCACCTGAATTCAACTAAGGTTAAAAGTACCAATTTAAAACCAACTCTAATGAAAATAATAGTTTGCGATTATGCATTTATGTTATAAACAAAGTCATATAATAAGTATAGTTTGTAACCCAATACACACCGGACTGAAGATTTCATCAGAAACACGTCCACATTAAATTCAGTTGAAAAGTGTAAAATAACACGAAAGAAATATTGACATGCATAAAAATATTAATATGAATGCTAACAAGGACCATTATTTAAGTCACACCTTAATTTCAACACATAACCATTTTACATTCATATTAGTAGTGCAATTAATATGCTGACCGTCACTATGCCTCAAGTTGTGGCATAAATCGTATGATGTAGTTACCTGGCTGCCTGTCTATGGTTATGTTCGCGCATATGCATGTATGGAAAGTAATGGTGTGTTTGCGTTTGTCGAGATGGTTCCAACTGATAGTGTTAACTGGTTGCCGCCACGAATTCGCGACCGCTGACCACAGTGTCCAGTGCGTACGAGTGCCATACAGCAAATGCCACACAGATTAGCATCAACTACATCTGTCTTTCAGGTGGAAAATATCAACAAAAACAAAGAGTCCAAAAGTGAACTGCAAGTATCGTACAAGGGTGGTTCGACAAGTACACAGCGCATAAAAGAACAACTAATGTTTGAGAAAAATGGCGATTTATTTTTCAACATATCAGCCAGTTATGCTTTAACTACATTAACCCCACTGGAAAATACGGTTTCTGGTCTCCGTGGCAGCAATAACCTCCGCCTTCGATTCAAACTTCTGCCCGTTACTTTCCTTTTATCAAGTTTGGTAAAAAGAAGAAATCGAACGGAGTTTAATCCGGAGTTTGGAATGGATGGTGTAGAAGTTCGTAACCTGATCCGATGAACTTGCAGGCGAAAGTGTTAGTGTCATGGCAGAATAGAATTTCCGCTCGATAGGACAGTTTTCGCCTTTTTCGGATCAAGTTCACTGACAGAATTTTACTATGTAGATTATTACTATGTAGATTATTTGACCAACAGTCACGAAATTTTGCTTTTGGCTTAGTAGGCATCAAATACTACTGTGCTCACTCCGGCTAAGGAACGCAACGTAAACCCCAATAGGCTGAAAGCTTTCTCATATCCAATATTTAATAAAGGATATAGCTAACATAGTCTGCTGATATGCCTACTAACTCAAATGGCAGCCTGCCAAATAGGAAATCGTAGACATTTATAACATTCACTTCTGTGGTGGCCGTCTTCGGGGCACTTGGGTGTGGTTCATCACGAACAACCACATTGAAACTCCTTTAACCATATTTTGACGATCGGCTTCGAAGCATAAGAGTCGCTGTTTATAGCATCTAAAGCACTTTAGTGCTAGAGCGTTTACTCTTCCAAAAACAGAATTCGAATCACATATGAAGTATTATTGTTCTTATTCCATTTTCCTAAAACCCACGGAGAGCCCTGTTTCCACAGGCGGTCAAAACAAAACTATGAATCTGATTCCGATTAAGTCGCTACTCAGAAGAATATGTTACACGGCAGTAAAGTCTTGTATAGTGTCGTCGTCGAGCAGTGATGTTATGTACTTATCGGGTCGTCTTATATACATAGTATAGAATCATATTGCTTACTCAGTTATACCAACGACTGTAGGTGTTTGTATATATGTGATATACTCGTATGTACCATATACATTGTATGGAAACGTGGCTGGAAGCACGCAAAATCGTGGCATTTATTAATTCGCAACACGAAATGTGGCGGTGGCAACCGTACAACCAAACATCTAGTCAACTAAACAACCCAACCACCGAACGGTGGCCAACGAGGCCAACTCTTTCTACTACCTGCCTGTTTGCCTGGCAGGCAGTTTAACTGTGGATTGTTGACAACATGCAAAATGTCAAATTCAAAATAGAAAACAAAGACATTTTCCTACCATGCCGTGCATTAAGCAATTATAAAAAAGTCTAGCAACAATAGCAACATCAATAAATAATGCAATACATGAAACATTGCGCTGAATTAATAAGAAAAGCGTGAAAAAGTGAATTCACGCTTACTCGAGTGTGGTTGACAAATTTTTTTCTGGCTTCAAGCGGCGGCAAAACCGCTTCAACATCACTGCACAATGCAATTTTGCCACATGCCACAAAGTTGGCAGTAGCGCTGCGGGTTGTGTTAGCCAGTATGTACTCGTATGATGGTACAATGCAAAGATGAGTAGTGGCATTCAGTAGTAACTGAGATAGTCGAAATATGTACTGGCACTTTCAGTCTGAAGATTGCTTGGGTGTCGTATAACTAACGGGAAAACAATTTACCTTTGCTAAAATTATACCTTTTATGCTCAGTTTTTGGAACCTTGTTCTGCACTTATTCTTTAATATTTTGATATCTCCTGTACGTATACTAACACCGTAGATATACAAATGACTTCGAACGATTATATATAAATGGTGATACATTTCGAGGTTTCCAATTTAAAAAAAAGATACAGAAAATTCAAATTTAATGGAAAATGTTTATTATCATTCAAAAGATCATTCTTTGGCATTTATTTTTTGAAGATTATCTCTTTCAAATGTTGGCCGCGGCTACGCCTCAGATGGTTCATCCATTGAGTCCAATTTTCGATGACTCGTTAGAGCATTTGAATTGGTAACTGGCGAATGACATGAGTGATACTTTACTCCAAGGCTCAAAACGTTAAACCGAAGTGTTCTCTCAATAATTCCATTTATTGATGCGATGTGTGGGAAGCGCCGCCGTCTTGAGATCACGAGCTTCAATTTCAGGTATTAAGATTATTTAAAATCGGCATTCATGACGCAGTAATGGTCGCCATTGACGGTTACGTTATCACCGGCATCCTTTTTGAAGAAATATAAACTTTCTGGATGAAATGGCATCTCTTGAATCTCTCTAGGTTGCTCTTGGTCTTAAATGCGTCACTTTCACTTGTTTACATACCCATTGAGTCAGAAATGGGATTTATCGAGCGGCTTCAGTTCTTGCACAAGCTGTATTTTATACGCTTTCAATTTAAGATCTACGACGTAAAATGTGTCATTTCATACGTCAGTCCGAATTGCTGCGAACGGCGCCGGATCTACTCTACACCGTTGGCTGTAATATTTCCTTCACTGCGTGCTGGATAATGAATGCTGGGTCTCATCGTAATGATGCAGTCTGTAGAAAGACTATTTGCTGAGTCTTAAAGTTCTCTAATGTAGAGCAAAACCAGTTTTAAAATTAAGATATTATTTATAGGCATAAACTTTTTACAGAAAAATTAAGAAGAGAACCTTAGTTAGGCTTTGATAGTTCCCGAACTTTATTCCATTTGTTGTCTGTTCAGAATGTGACTAACCCAAAAGCATCTTATGGTGTTAAGTGTAGACAGATTTATAAAAATTAAAGCAGAGCATCGTTAAAAAAGGTTTTGACTTGAGTTGGCAGAAATTTGACCGAAAAAAATTAATTTTAAAATATTGGGTTTTTTGTTGATCCAGTTCCAGCTAAGAAATTCATTTATAAATTTTTAAGAGCTTGATAACTTTTTTTTTAAAAAAAAACGCATAAAATTTGCAAAAATCTCATCGGTTCTTTATTTGAAACGTTAGATTGGTTCATGACATTTACTTTTTGAAGATAATTCGCAAAATAATGTGCTAATTAAATGTTGACCGTTTTGCGTCTTTTTGCCATTCGGAAAGTCCAATTTTGGGCAACTTTTTAGCAAAATGACGGAATACCCGGAATTTCTTCGGAAATGTTGTCTTCCAAAGCTGGAATAGTTGCTGGCTTATTTCTGTAGACTTTAGACTTGACGTAGCCCCACAAAAAATCTAAAGGCGTTAAAAAAAATGGTGGGTCCATTTCTTGAGATGAATTGTTCTCCGAAGTTTTCAAAATAGAATCCAGTCATGTAGCGCCATCTTGTTGAAACCACATGTCAAGAAATCAGATATTCTATTTATGGCAAACATTTAGACATAAACGACGTTAATCGCCATTCACAAAAATGTTGCGTCCAAAGCATCTTTGAAAAAATACGGTCCAATGAACCAGCGTACAAACCACACCAAACAGTGCATTTTCAAATGGATGCGATGGGCAGAACACAATAAAAGATTTACTTTGCGATTTAACGCCTTTAAACATGCGTATGTCAAGTTTGCCAAGTTGCGTTTGCTGGAACTGACGAAGGACAATGCAGATAATTCCAGCAACATTTATGGTTCGAAGACAGAAAACATTTCCGAAGAACATATCAGCCTTCAAATTCGCGTTAAACATTGCCAATGACAACATTGTATTGCCCAAGAATTCTTTGGTTGAATCCAGTGGTTTGATATCAATTTCACCTCCCTTTTGTCAATTCACTTCAAAGATGAACTCATCGCGTGTTTATTTATAAAAATTCGATCGTTTCAAGAAAGAGCATCGTTAAAAAGGAATTTTTAAAAACAGCATTCAAGCAAAAATATTCATCCCGATATAAAACCAATCGGACAAAAAATTATAGTAAATCAATTAAAATTAAGGAAGTGTTAGTTACAGATAATCTATGCCTGACTAAAGGCTTTCAATTAATAAAATGGTGGTCTCAGGAAAGGTTTTTCATATTTTTGGAGAAGAAGTAGCAGTTAATTGTTTATAAAACATCGTTGTTAAAAAAATCGAGTGATCATATTTTTTTTGTTTCAAAAGGCTTTATAAATTGCAATGGAATCCTCAGAACGATTCTCGAGCTATAGTGATCACCGGTTCAAAAATCGAAATTTTTGAGAAAAACGCATTTGAAGTTTTCCCGTGAGGAGAATCGGTTACCAGTTCTCGAAGGTTCCATAACGCTCGAAAACCCTTTACTATTTGTCAAATAACTCTACAATTATTGGTAGGATTTACTTCAAATTTTCAGAGAATATTTCTTAGATATTATACTTTAGGAAAATGTATATATAATATATATGGTATTGATTTGATAAACCGAAATGTGGTGAATCATTCATCGGTAGCATCACTTCATCAACGTTAGATCCATTCTCAGTTTGAGAAGAGTTACATTCGACATAAAAGCCCCACCACACGGTACTCTTTTTTGAATGCAAGGAAGCTTCATCGCTAAAAGTAAACTTTTGTAAATAAATTTTCACGGTTTTTACAATTGTGGACTCAAAATGTTTCCATGATTTAAATATTATATAAAAATATAATATTCCAACACATTTCACATTTAATATACAAAACGCAGAAAGTAATATCTATTCGTGGGAACGGCTGATCCCTGATCGTTCTCTTCTATGGAAATTTGTTCTTAAAATCTTCGAACTCGTCGGTTAAAGAGACATATGTACATATGAATGTACCGTTCCCATGATGTTCGGATCTAAATAACCCGAACGAACCCACATTTTAATCCGGCCGAGGACTACCAGCTCGGCACCATTCCTCGAAATTGTTTCAGGAATGTTTTCTGTCGCAACAATAACAACGACAACAACATTTATAAATAATTATGAAACATTTTCATACAAAATTGCCAATTTTATAGCACTGCATGTTCCAAATCCAACTCCTTATATTCGGGTGTCTGAGTCATGTACGGTATAATGAAAAACACTGTATAAATAATATTTATTCCATTAGGTCCTATATGATTTACCGTTGCTTATTATTGCTACTGCTGTGCTTTTCATCGCCACTCCCGCCTGTTTAGCATGACTACACGCCACTACTTATCCAACGCATAGAGGCACGGAGTAATCGCGAACCGTCAACCATAACCACCGTGGCGCATGTGCTGTACCTTTTGCTCGGCGTTTCATATCCTCTGGTTTCGTCTCCATATAAATGCAAAACTGCCACGAAAGCGCAACTCATAGCAATTGTGAAACGTGTTGAGAAGAACGCAAATTTATTTATAACGTCTTTCTCTCATGCATATTTAATATCCCTCACCACAGTGTCGCAAGCTTCGTATACAGAGTGTAGCTTCTGGGGTCAACAGTAGCAACTTCAACTTTACCCACCAAAGATGTTACACACAATTATTTTGCTCCTTTCTCTTTGAAGCAGGTCAACTTCAGAAACATCCTCATTACTGTGACACGTCGGCATTGACACCAGCCAACTTTTTTTATTTTGCTCACACATTTTATTCTAAGTTCATGAAACCCATTGCCACCAGATTCGATTCGTTTTTTATACCCTCAAGACGGTATTTTAAGAGGCACACTTAGTGTGACAGCCTGAAAAGCATCGATTTTCACGTATTTTTAAAAACAATAATAACGAAAAGATTGTTTTCGAAATTTTCGGGAAACATTTATATACTTGTATGTTTCATAAATACACAGTAAAATATTTGAGTTACTCGAAATCTCCAACGGCATTAAAACAAAAAGTTTTTCAACTGCTGCAGTTATTCCGGCTTTCTCGGTGAATGAAATCTAAGTACTAGGTGTGAAGTTAAATTTGCTACGATGTTTGTAACAACCAAAAAGAAACATCGGATATATAATATACACATGGATATACATATATCAGCATAACGAGCTAACTCGATTTAACTACGTCCATAGTTATTAAGTTTAAAATCCGTTTACTGGTAATAAAAATATATTAGGTTGTCAAATTATCTCCCTTCCGTTTTTTGTTTTTGAATTTCGTGGTTATGTATGAAGCGCTACAGAGCTCGTATCTGGCAATACTATACACCTTTGAAAGATCTTGACATAACCTACAAAACGACGCTATGCATGATTAGTTTGAATATTGCGTTCAACAGTTATAGACGTGTAAACATGGAGTTCACTAACGCCACAATTCGCGCTCTCCTAAAGTTTTGCTTCGTTAAAGCAAATCCGCTAGAGAAACGTTCCATGAGATTAATGGTATTTTGGGGGATTATACTCTATCACTTCGAACTGCGGAGGAATGGTTCGATTCAGAGCGGGTAAAAACCAAAAAGCTTGATGTTTGGGTGCCGCATGATTTGACTCAAAAAAACCTTCTGGACCAAATTAACGACTGCGATATGCTGCTGAAACGGAACGAACTCGACCAATTTTTGAAGCGAATGGTGACTGGCGACGAAAAATGGATCACATACGACAATTTCAAGCAATAACGGTTGTGGTCGAAGGCCGGTGAATCGTCCCAAACAGTGGCCAAGCCGGGATTGACGGTCAGGAAGGTTTTGCTGTGTGTTTGGTGGAATTGGAAGGGAATCAGCCACTATGAGCTGCTCCCATTTGGCCAGATGCTTAATTCTACCATCTACTGCGAACAACTGGACCACTTGAAGCAGGCGATCTACCAGAAGCGTCCAGAATATGCCAACAGGAGAGTGTAGTGTACCACCAGTACAACGTCAGACCATACACTTCATTGATGACTCGTCAGTAGCTATGGGAGCTCGGATGGGAGGTTTTATCGCATCCACTATATAGCCCTGACATAGCGCCAAGTGATTACCATCTGTTGCTGTTCATAGCGAACGCCCTTGTTGGTGAACTCAAAAGAGAGAGAAAAAGAGAGAGAGAGTGGCTTGGCGTTTCTTGTGGAAAAGGAACAGAGTGCGGAACGGAGCGAGACAACTTTTAAACGCGTTTTTCGCTGAATGGTGTTTTTCAAAACGGTTTCCACTCTCAAAAGAAGTGTTTTGAAGATATCTAGCGATAGCGACTTTCCTACAGTTTAATAATAAATCTGAAATTTTTGGTTTAGATCAAAATTGCGACGACAATCGTGGACATCGTACAGAACTGTTTTTTTTAACGTGTCTTTTCAACAATTTATTTAACTACTATACACCCAATAAAAAGACATGAAAATCATTTTGTATATCTCATGAATAAAAAATCGGATGAATTAGTTAAACTCAACATTAAAAAAAATAACGCGAAAATAAGTGATTTTTCGGAGGGTCACACCGAACCGATCCCTTAACATAAAGTATGAAGTGTCTGTTACATGAAAAACAATGATTTTCGACGCTTTTTCGCAGCCATGTCATAATTCTGTCATTACTGCAATTCTACACTCTTTAAGAAACAGTCAGCCGTGATTCACGGCCCGTGAATGCACTTAGTACTGCCATAAGTACTGTTACAAATTCAGGTCATTACAAAAATATTAAAATTTTTACTGAGTGATGTAAAATATTTGAAATGGCAAGTTTTGCCTTCACACAATCCCCTCAAATGATTTGGCCACTAATCAAAAGCAGCACGCACAGTTTCTATTAGTATTGATGATCCCGCTCGAAAGAAAGATTTTTGAGACCCACAATTTTTGTGCTACATGCTATCTTCTTCAACTCTGAACATAAACTATGGTCCAATAAGTTCCAATCTGTACTTCCAGACGGCCAAACATTTGCACGTGTGAAAACAGGAATATTACTTTTCAGTCACTGCCTGGTGGTTTTTACTTTGTGTATTGGAACAGATCTCGCTGGAAGATTCAATTATACCCATCGAAGAAAGCCACAAGACTAGCCAATTGAGGCTAATTTGTTTCAAACACATTGTCAAAAGATCACCATGTTCGACGGTAGGCTTTCATTTGGATGTCATCTCAATTAAGTCTTAACATTGATCTGGTCCATAAATTCATTTCCATTAGTATATTTTTCTATTTATGTGGGATTTCTGTGAATGCGTTCGCGAACAGTTTTTATGGCTAAATTGGAAGACAGGCGAAGACATCCACTTTTCATTTTCTTTAGCTTCCCACTCCTCTTTCAAAAAGCGAAAGGACTCTCTGAACTGATAATTATCTAGAATTATACACGGAATGCAAATTATAATATAAGATAACTGTAGTTTTTTTCACTGTAGGCGTTGTAAAATATGTAACAGAATTTCACCGTTTCTGTACGTACGCTACCTTTTATACTTAGAGATTTTGCAAAACGAGTCTTGCAATCTGAAAACTCATAATTTTAGCGGAAAGTCTGACATTTTTGACGGTATGCATACTCAGAATATTTTGACAAATAAGCGTTATTTGTATACTTTACAGTAACTTAAAATGTTCTTCTCGACCAGAAACTAGAATTAAATCGCGAACACTTTTGCGCTAATATTTTTTACAACTTTCGACGTGGATTAACTCAGCAACAGTGTTTTTCGTATACTTCGGAGTAGTGTGAAACTATGTCGTATTTTAACTTGAAGGTTTAACGCTATAACAATCTACTGTTATTAAAGAGCTTTGTCTATTGATCGATTTCCTTTAATATGTTTGGGTCTCATTGTATCAAATTCTATGTTAGCTATAACCAAACCAGTAAGAACGATTGTCTTTTGATTTTTCTAGTTTATAACAACACCTTTCGAGCCAGGCACTGCAGAGAAAAAAAAATAAATTTGTCAATCAAGAAAATGTTAAAACAATTTATATTGATACGTATTGCTATTCGAAATCCTTGACTTGATGTAGTGCAAATACACTAATATACTATTTTCTTTAATACGTCAACTCCTACGCCATCTATCGAACAAATTAAATTTAAAGGAAATTGCATGATACTGAAATTAATATATTTGCTTGTGCACCCTTCACTTAGATTTTTATTACTCGATAACAAAATAAATATTATTGAAACACTATGCAAATGTATTTACAAACCGATATCTAACCAATACTTAATTATTATTATTGCAATTAATTTGAAATTCTTATTGAAAGTTGCCCACAATCCCATAAACTGCAAGCAAATGTCCCATAAGTGTAAATATACAAAGCATTAAATTCTCCATTAAACATTTTAATTCGTGCCACACACCTACTCGCGCACAATTAATTGAGTGTCATGACATTAGTTGTATGACAATTGTTGTACATGCTATGCGCATAGCATTGCATGCACATATTTTTTGCAAACCACTCAGCGCCAGAAATTATGGTAGCAATTGTAGTGTCAATTGCAATTTATTGCAATACGAGCATTTTCACAGCACAAAAACAATGTACAGTGGTTGACATAAAATTAAGTACAGTGTGAAAAAAATTAAGGGTTTTGAATGAAAATTACTTTTGTTAAATATTTAATTTTTGAAATAATATATTTAGTTACAGATTACACTACTCAACAAATCTGAAGAAAATTTGCGTTTGAGTACTAAGGGGTCTGTGTGGTAATTGAGGTATCCTGAACATCTTGAATTTAGGATTGCTGTATTTAATTACGATTTTCGAAAGAATATATAACATAGATTTTACGAAGGCGATCCACCTAGAACTTAGGTAAGAAATTAAATAGAAAATTTAAGATAAAATGTGACTGATTTCTCAACGTAGTCTTCTTTTAGTTCAAAAATGTTGACTCATCGACAGCTCAACCTCTTTAACCCGTCCAAAAAAAATAGGTTTTCTGAAAGTCGATCACCAAATTTTTCTCCGGCAAGTAAGTTTTCGTATTCGGAAAACAAAAAGTAAATCGCACGGCGTTAAGTCTTGAAGATTGATTTAAGAGAGCAATTTGTTTGCGACGACTGCCAATAATCCTTACTATGCCGGAATCTTGTGTAAATTTGATCTTTCTTTCCAGGTAGTCAATGTAGATCTCACCAGAATACGGCAGCCATTTCTTTTTTGGCCTAAATAACAAGATCTTCCTTCTCGGAGCGAATCCGAAGGTAAGGTTAGTTTGTTTTTACTGGCTGTAACGCTTTATATGTACATATGGTTATACAGGTCCCTGTAATGCCAGACAAAGCTTCAGTTTAAGTTTTAGTTGAAAAGAGACTTGATTTCTAATTCTGGTATTTCTACTAGTTAACCCCTTGAACTGCGAAATTCTTAGATATTTAGCACGAGTTTTAGATAAAAGGTAAGGAAATAGAAGAGGTGTTCCAGCGTTTTCATAACTCCTTCCTTGTACTTTATACATGTGTATTCGTTGATTATGCTCATACAACTGGTATCTGAGGTCAATGACCTGTGACTAGGTCAAAATCGTCCTACCATGACCATGACCGTGACCGTTTGAGTTAAAAGCATGCGTGTTTTCTTTCCTTTTCCTTGCACGAGATCTCGATGAACCTGCATGCCCTTAAGACATTCCATCTCACCCTGATCTGTCTGTCAGCCCATTCAAAAATTTCATTGTGTATCGTTGCGACTTGTATATTTCCTGTATTGGCTAGTATTCAAGCGGATGACACTTTTAACAATCTCATCGAATATTTCGTTTCCCGGAATAACCTTGCGGACCGGAACTCAGTATATATACACCCAGTTTCCGGCAGTCATTACCACTTCTGCTTCTCAAATTCCCTACTTCTTAGCACATTCTCTGATGGAGTACGATGTGATATGTATTATTGCTTTATTTGTCACTTGGCTATTGATCGTTTATTGCCTTACTACTGGTTAATGGTTAAAATGTGATTTTTGGTCAAATAATCGTCCTTCGAATGTTGGATTCTGAGCAATTTTTGGTCGCCAGTCAATTTGTGCGGAACAAACCGTGCTCACACCTTTCGTAAACCCAAATGTTCGGTCAAAATCGATGTTTTGGATATGTTCAATTCCACTTCCATGAATTTCAATGATGATTTCGGATGATTTTTGATTAATTCACATACAGTTTCGATGGAATTTCCGGATCACGGATTTTGATTGTCCCATATGTTGATCGTCATTTATGTCCTCACGACCACTTTGAAAACGTTGAAACCTCTCGTGCACTCAGCTACAGGATAGGTAATCATCGCCATAAACCTTTCTATCAATTAAAACGTTTCGGTAAAAGTTTTACCAATTTTAAATCAAAATTTAATGTTGGCTCTTTGTTCGATGCTCATTTTCGCACCGATAACACAAACATACTGACACTTAAAACGCAATAACTTCACTTCCAATCTATGAAATGTCATGAAACTCTCACTGGACAATCGATAAAGATAGCGGATTTTAACAAACTAGTCGACATATATGTAGATGGCGCCAGCAAGGGCAAGAAGTCCTGTTTACTTTCGATGTTAAAACTCGAAAGAAAGTTCTAGTGGTAAAAAGATATACTATATGTAACGCTGTGCTTGAATAAAATTGTTATGCAATAAACTATTATTTACTCCGTGTTAAAAAATTTTATTTTCGTAGAAACAAACACCAATCTTCAAAATTCCAACTGGTGTCCACAATTATATGGCACTGTGTATCTCCACCATAGGCTGCGAACCAAAGGCACTAGACCGCACCAATATTTATATGCATAAATGAATAAATGAAATTACGACAACTGTAATATATGAAATGCATTTGTACAACAAAAATTGTTTGTTTTTCTTTAGCAACATGCTCGTATTTATTGAGTATTTATTATGAACAATTCTCATTGCAATATTTGCATGTAATTAGAGAGCGATAGCACGGCGCACTGTGAAATTGTGAAACTCATATTGTATAGTTGTTTATTATTGTAATTGCATAATGCAATAATTAATTAACTCATTCGCTCTAATGCGTTCAGCTTACATACATACATAACTTGTGTATAGTATATTTATATAGAGATATGTGTGCTTGCCATGTTATGCGAGCGTTCCAGCGATTTCATTAAATTGCAGCCACATTTTAAACAAATGGCAAATTCATGCTAATTTTAAATGTAAAATATGATTATTCTATTAGCCAATGCAACGCAATATTTACCACACACACACACACACACACACACACACAAGAGGTTTGAAATCACGTTTAAACTGGGCTTCAACAACACACAAAGTGGAGCCACAGTACCACGTTTATGTACATATGTATACATGTTATTTGCAAATATGCTAACAAGAATTATACATGCAATGGGTTCATTAAATTTGATTTTGTTTAATGTATGGTGTAGTTAAATCACTATTATTTGATCTGCATTACACAAAATGGCAAAAACACATTGATTAGAATGAGAGTCACGGCGTTGTTTGGTGTTAACTCGTCCAACCAATGTATATATAAATAAGTCATTTAAAATAGTAATAAATTTTCAATAAATGTGTTGAACTTATAACGAAAAAGTCAACAAATCGTAAATAACATACTTATTTAGATATGCATTGAGAGTGAAGCGCTGTTATTTGAAAGAGACATTTTGTATGGATTTTATCACTTAATAATCACGAAAACAAACACGGTGGAATTAATAGCAATGGAATAAAAACTAAATTAATATTATTGTAGTAATATTTTTATTCACATAATAGTTTGTCATAAATCTTCGAACTGACGGACAAAAGGTTTGACGCAGCTGGTGTTATCTCATTTAGTTCTCTGTAGTTCCATTAATTTAAAAGGTTGGTTAAAATAGAATCTGGAGACTGGAGTCATTTGTAGAAGTTCACCCACGTGAGGAAAGTTCTCTGAGTGCCAGTCACTTGGGGGTGGCCAGAAACGATTATTTTACGTATGGTTCTAGCAGCTCACAACTTCTGGTCTTAACATACACCAAGTATCCTTTTGGAAGCCAAAAAACTTCCGTTTGAAGTCCAGCTAAATTGCGAAGGCGAACCATCTTTCCCAAGGGTTGTGCGCAGGGTTTAGGACTCGCCACGTAAAAAACACCAACAATGAAAAGAAAACAACAGCTTCGGATGAGAGATCCCCTTTTGATAAAGACCACTACAAAAGTATTAAGGATTACGATTTAAGGGCATGCACCTGGAATGTCTGGTCCCTAAATTGGGAAAGTGCCGCTGCCCAGCTGGTTGTTGTCCTCGTAAGAGTAAAGGATGACATCACCGCCGTCCAAGAAGTGCGATGGACGGGACAAGGACTACAAAGAGTGGGTCCTTGTGGCTTTTCGGGGTAGGCTTCGTTGTAGAAGACAGACTCCGTCGCCGCATAAAAGCAAAGTTTTCCAACATATCGGCTATTTGCGCACACGCCCCGACGGACGATGATACCGAAGATGCACTCTAAGAGCGCTTGGAGAGCCCGAACCCGAAATATGGTTATCTCTGGTATAAGATTACAGCGTAGAAAAGTTCATCAAGCTACCTGGTTATCTCCGGATTGAAAAGTCACCAACCAGATTGATCAAGTTGAGATAAACGGAAGAGCACTGGTCAATAACTCGGTATAAGAGAACTGTGGGACGTCATTTCAAGCTCCTTACGTATAGCTGCAAACGAAACCTTTGGTTTTCGGAAAATACAAAAGAACAGCTGGTTCGATGAGGAGTGCCGTGTCGCAGCGGAAAGAAAACGGACTGCTTCCTCGCAACTTTACAATCGACCACAACACGTGCGGGATGAGATAGATACCGAGAGTTTAAGAGGGAAGCGAGACGCATTTGCAGAGAAATAAAGAGAGAGGCCGAAATGTAAGAGTATGAAAATTCGACTCAAAAATTCGACGAAAAGATGAGGCGATCAACCCTCAGAGCTGATCGAATGAGCTCGGAACATACTGAAATTATGTATGGAAGCTATATGTTATAGTAATCCGATCTGAAGAATTTTTTCGGAGATTATGTTATTACCTTAAGCAGTAATCCATGTAAAATTTCGTGAAAATACCACGTCAAATGCGAAAGTTTTCCATACAAGAACTTTATTCCGATCGTTTAGTTTGTATGGCAGCTATATGTTATAGTGGTCCGATATCGGCAGTTCCGACATATGAGCAGTTTCTTGAAGAGAAAATGACGTTTGCAAAATTTCAAAACGATATCTTAAAAACTGAGGGACTAGTTCGTATATATACAGACAGACTGATCATTTATATATGTACTTTATAGGGTCTCCGACGCTACCTTCTGGGTATTACAAACTTTGTGACAAACTTAATATACCCTGTTCAGGGTATAAAATCCAGTCAAGTTTTTCTGTTGAGATAACTCACATATTGGCTGATATATGCGGTACAAAATCACCCGAAAGTTCGAAAATCTTTATATTAGGTATATGGGGGCTAAGAGAAGTATTGACCCAATTCAACTCATTTTTGACATACAGACATAACATGATAAGAGAAAGATTCAATTATAAAGGTCACACATTGACCGACATTTTCGATCAAAAGTCAACTATAGGTACCGAGGTCTAAGTATTCGGTACCTAGGGGCTTCAACAGTTTCTATTGGATTTAAATAATTTTTGGTCATAAGTTGGCATACTCAAAAGACAAAGTTTTATCCCGTTATATTAATTTTTTCTTGATTTGTTTACTGGAATCTGAACGAATCAAGTAAAATTAAAAATTGTGCTATATAGGAAGTAGTCGTGGTTGTTGTCCGATTTCGTCCATTTTCTCACTGTGATATAAAAATGTAAGAGGAATGCCGAGAATCGTGTTTTCAAAATTAGACCGGGTTTTCAGAGGCTGTTAATGCAATAAAAGCCCACGATCTAAGATTGCCAGACCGCCCATTAAGGGGACGCGTGATAGCTGAGACAAGACACAATTCCAAAAGATTTTCGAAACCACCAACCAAACAAAGATTTGCTGGTACACTCCGGAATCGCCGAAGTCTTGACGATCAGGATGTAGCTAATTACGCGGCAAATGACATAAAGACCATCAATATTTAAAGAAGCCGATATCTAGGGACAATTAGAGTAATAATCTTACATCGAATTACAATTACTAAGAAGCAGGAAGGTAGTATACGTGGTAGCTGCCGGAAAGCGGCCGTATATACATATATTGTGATAAAAAAGTACGCGGAAATTGTAAATAAAACCCAAAAGATTTAATTATTCATCAATATTTATTTTGCCACCTTCAAAGTAATCCCCATTAGATGTAACACACTTACGCCAACGATTTTTCTAGTCCTGGAAACACTTTTCATAAGGACTTTTTGGGATGACTTCATCTCATTCAGCGAATTTTGTTTTAACTCTTCGATCGACTGAAAACGGGTTCCACGGAGCAGCAATTTCAGTTTGGGAACAAGAAAAAATCACACGGAGCCAAATCTGGTGAATACCGTGGTTGATCGACGGTATTCATTGCGTGTTTGGCTTTAAATTCACGAGAATACTCTTTTCGAGAAGAAGTTCAGCTTTATCGGAACGAGCTAGAACGAGTTTCATTCATTAAGTTAAAAGTGGAAGTTATTTTGTAATTATCGTTACATACCCAACTCTTCATTCTTGGAATAAATTATCTGCATTTCGTTAACTCTCAAACTTTTACCTCTCTCCACATTTAGTCACCATAATTGTTATAAAACGATTTTTAAGCTTAACTCGTTTATGAAATGTTTTGTCTATTATATTGCTTAAAATATATTTCCAGGAACACGCGACATTATATACATACATATATGAGCACTATGCTTTGTGCTTTCAAGTTAAGTCTCTCCCTATATCGAGTTCTAAGGTCACTCTTTCAGCAGAAAGCAGACACTTAAAGTTTATCACTTAACGCCATCGATCCACAGCGACTCCGTCAACATGTTTTACAGTCAGCGCGTGACCACTTAAGATGAAAGATGCTGTAAAAACGCCGTGATGACAATCAAATAAAATAAAACCACAAAAGAGGTAAACATGACGCGCCACGAAGGAAAGAGTAATCGTTACCAAGTAATGCTATAAAATATGAAAATAAGAGCAAATCAGGCGCATAAGATATGAAATATTTCCACAGTGCAATTAAAAGCTGACGTGCTGCGCGATAGCTAGCGACAAAGCAAATATAAAATATGAAAATCGGTAATTCAGCGAAATACCGAAAACCCACAAAATTCTTATGAATGTGCGAGCAATAAAAGCATCCATGTTTGTAAGTACGATATGTGTGTGCGTGTGTGTGCAGTTAAACGTAACGTTACTTACGGTTAGGTAGTAAATAAGTAGCCATTGTGCGATGATCACTGGAATTACAGGTAGCCATGAAATACAATAAAAGCGACAACATTTAAACGACAAAGTCGGATCTTATCTTGACTTTACTGTCAACCGAATAGCAGGCGCACATAAATTATACACGTTCCGGCAAAAGACACAATAAGCAAAAGGCATGAGAGATGCTGTCGCAGTGCGCTTCAATGCCACGGCAAGCCGCCGCTACGGCGCAAGCGGCATGTTGTTGCCACAATTGTCTCAACGGCTTTGTCTTGGCACTCGCGCTGGTGGCATAAGTGGCACGAAAGAAGGATTTTTATCACCGACAGCAATGTAACACACGCACACACCATAAGTACGTGTCCATACATTCATACACTCATTCACATATGGCAGGCCTGCCAGCATACAAGCAATTTCAGCCGTCCGTCCAACATTTAGTCTTAAATATTGTTGCTTAAGAGACTCGTTAACATGTTGTCGGCTGCAATCGCTGGTGCTTTGCTTACTAAATACGGGTACCCACGTACTAACACACAGGCATACACACATCCATATAACCATACACGCACACTCACCTGTGAGCGCCGTAAGCCAAGCAAAAGCCAACCGTAAGCAGTTAAGACTGTGACTAAGAACTTTAGCAAAAATCTGAAAAATTTTCAACATTACTCGAACTTTTGTGGGGAAAACGTGCGCGCATCCCTGTTCCAACGTCAAGCCCATTCGATATCTGGTACCGATTTTATTGTACGCGCATGTGCTCACTCTTTTAGGCCGATCTCTGCTGCTATACTGCCTTCACGATGCTGTGGTTTGTGTTCAGTATGTGCAGCCTTTGTGTTAAATACTCTGACAATGATTTAACATCTTCCAGGAATTTTGTACATAAGCTTTCAGCTTTGCTCCGTTTAACATTGCCACTTCAGCAGCCTTACCAGGTGATCATTCAATGCTTTTGTCTATATATGTATGTACATACATATGTACCAGCATCCCTATGTAGGGAATTGTAGTGGCTGAAAGCACTTATTATAGCTAAATTGTTCATTGTTTCATAGGCAGGCACTACAGTGAGTTGGTACAGTCTGCTCCTTTTGGAGATAAGAATTTTCTGAAATTACCTTGAAATAGCAATACACCGCCTATACTTGTATAACGATGATATTGTATAATATCCACATTTATGTATTCACTCAATATTCATAAGTCTTTGCTCCTTATGGGCACCTTGAAATCCATCGGTTTTCTCAGCGCACCCAATTGGCTATGGCTTCGATAGGGTACTTTTTCAGATTTTCCCGACGGACTACAGAATCGAAGCTTCCTTCAGCGTGAGCATTGGGAATACATCACCCATGGTCGCATCCTTCTTCAATCTTGACACACTTATCGATATGTCCGAATTGAAAAAGACGTTAACTCGGAACTTCCGTTCTTGGAAGAGAAGCTAGACAATGATGATCGCTCAGATTAATCACAAATGGAAAACTATTCTTCTGGAAAGTCCACTCAATGACACGAAGTCATTATATAGGATATATGTGGGCTGGGAAACTATAATCGGTTGGATGTATTTTGTGTGTTCAAAAATGACGGGAATTTTCGATTTTTGAAAAATTCAGATTCACTTGTCTGCATGAATATTGACGTTTTCAAAATAGTTCCCATAAGATTCTCTTCATTTTTGTGAATGGGAAAAATACACACAGAGCCATGTCTAGCGAATATGGAGGCTCGAAAAAATTCTATGATCCATTTATTTTAACAAACGAAAATCGCCAAGCTTATAAAAACGCGTCTGACCTTAGCGACTGCTAAAGACAATGTGTTAATGTGAAAATGGTGATGGTTTGACCCCTACATCCCGTGACTACAAAAAATCCTACGTGTTTGGAAATTTTTACCTTCTTTTTCGCTTTTAGCAACCCCAAATTTTCAAGAGACAGCCTCTAACATCAGAGTTTCAAAATAACTGCAAACAAGTGTTATTAGTTGTTGCCGCTTGTAGAGCTCGAATCTTTCATGCAGAGAAGGGCATGTGATAACCTATGTAGACATAGTCAATATATGGTCCGATCAGCAGACCATGGATGTGTAAATATATTTTTGTAAGTGTTACTCGTACTATATGTATGTATGCATGTGTATTCGATCGACAATATCATGATCAAGGCTTGACTTTGTGTGAATTTACCAGTCACGACTAGTAATTACTTATTTAATTTTATTGTTTTCCTTGTGGTGATACACTTCTCTTTTCTAGACTAACTAACACTGTACTTTACATATATAGGTCTTACTACCGAAATTGTATATGAATGAATATATATAGTATATGTACATACCTCGGAAATGGGTTTAAATTGCTCAAGTAATTGGTGTCCATACATCCAGCTAACATATGCATCTGGCCTTTATTCTCAGAATAAAACGGCCAAATATAGGGTTAGAATATGATTAAATCTTGCTGCACTTCTTTTTTGATTAAAAGGTTCAAAATTAACTATTTTAATCTCCATTATCAAAAGCATTGAGTACTTATAGTACTGGAACATTTGTTAGGAAAACCCCTATATTTTGATCCGAGCTAATTTTTAGCATCATTATCGTTTTTTTACAGCATATCGGCGTCTTTACCTAATGTTCATTGACATTTATGTCGACAATAAACTTCAGACATAGACGAATAGTCTGTATCCGTGGTTTAAGTCATACTCGCGTAGTAATCTGACGTCAACCTTGTGCTTCTGGCAGAATGATTTCTGGACGTATTCTTTGCAAATCGTAAATCTGCATAAGTTACTGATTTACTTTTCGTTGTAATGCATGGCCGAAAAGAGCAGTCAAAATGGAATTTACAGCTTATAGGCTACAGGGTTTGTCCGGAACTGAACTGAGTCGATTTAAAAAAATTTATTGAACCAATCGTTACAATTGTTTAAAAACTTCCAAAACAGGCTCCTTCTGCGTCGATACAACGCTGTTAGCGCGATTTCCAAGCATTGCAGGCGTCACGGAATAGCCTTGGGAGCCGAGGTGCATGTTGCTTGGATCCCTTCTGTCATCTCAAAATGGCATATGCCACTCGGAAGATTGCCTCTTTGTCGATCATACTCACAGATCTATGACTCGTCACCTGTGTTACGTTATTCAAAAATTGGGGTTCACTTTCACATATGTTCAAATTTTTTTGGCACACTTCCACTCGCCGCAATTTCTGGTCGTCAGTGAGCACAGAAACACCTCGAGGGAAAATATTTGTCCTGACTCTCCAGGTGTTCGGAGATAATTAGCCAGTCGCTCATTCGTTAGCTAGGAACGCCGTCTACCGAATCCAGTCGGTGCGTCCAAGGTCCAAGATAGATACGAAAAAGTCACACCTAATTTATGTAGACATGTGGACCAATGATTCTCTCTGCCCATAGAGCGAACAAAAAAATAATTTTTGAGAAGAATGTAACGGCGTCTCAACATTGGCTTGTGGATTATCAGCACTCCAAAGGTGACAGTTTTGTTTATTAATGTACCCATTCGTACATCGTACGTGTACTTCGCTGAAATCTTCCATAAAGTTGATGAGCACAGTTCCAATTGTTGTAAGCGCTGGCATATGAACTCATTGAGGTCTTTTTCGATACTCTCTCAGGATGCGCATTATCCACTAGCGTAAATGTAGTGCGAAACCCGATCTATGCCTGCTCAAAGTACCGACTCTACCGAGCGATTATGTTAACCGAATATTGAACGCACCGCACAATGCATCAAGTGAACTGAACTCTTATTTTGGCAATAAATTTGTACAATTTGCAAACGTTGCCCCGGAATAACTCCATTTATTATTTAATGGCAAGCCAAACTGAGTATGAATCAAGCAACAACTACCAAATCGATCAAGTCGGAAAAAGCTATTGCCTCATTGAAAATCACTCTTCTAAAAAACGCAGAATACTTTGTACCTCTACAATACTGGTGTCCGTGATAAAGTAAACTACCGGAAATCGGGAAATTCCGTTGCCGTCAATCTTGTTGCTCACGTTTTTTTATTGTAAAAATCGTCACGTATGCTTTCAGGACGTAAACGAACAACTGTCAAACACACACTATAGCCATTCTCCTATGGAGATTAAACACGAATAAAAGATCGTTTTGTATTTGGTTACATTAAATCATTTCAGTTAAACTTCTTTAATTTTTTTAATAGATTATACTTTAGTAATAGTTTTGTTATTTATTATGCAATACTATGATATATATAAAACAATTTCCAATGACTGGCTTTATGTGAAGTCTAATAATCCAACATAATTATTATACCTTTGCCACGAAGTTTGGAACACCTAGAAGGAAGCATCGGAAAGCCTATAAAATATATATATATGTATGTACACCTTGTTTCATTGCTATAATGACATTATATGTTTATTTCTGTAAAATACTGAAAAAATGTGTTTCATTCCAAAAAAAGAATGATGTTATTTTAAAACTCTACAAGTATATTAACTGTAACAATTCTATAAAAATAATTCTTTTCTAACGGTACTTTTCCTACCATTGTAATTAGTAAGCGGAATGCTCTGCGCACGGCGTTTCATTGCTATAAAGACCGTTGTGAGTTTCCTCTAGAACAAACCCTAAAAAATCAGCAACTTCTTTCTGTTTGAGGCAAATTATTGGTATCTAAAACCGGAAGGACATGCAGCAACTGAACATCTATTTCAGCAAATAGTAAAAGTTTGTTGCTTTCTGTACCCAAAGATATGTAAAATTTTCGGCATTTTTAGGGAAGAAATGGAGCTCTTGATTTGTCAAATTTAATTGGTGATATGTTAGCTTTAATCCTTCTTTTTGTTTCGGCCTACCATCCATATCTTGTAAAGCCTCGATTTTGTCGACATAATCTTCTTTTAAATAACAGGAATTTACTTTTTTTGTACATGCCTTCCATTCGGCTATAATATACAAGGTGCGTTCCAAAGTAAACAGGACTTAAAAAAAAAACAGAACAAATGGTTTTTTCGGCAAAATCAATTTATTTTATTTAAAATAGTCTCCTTCTGCTACAATACAGCTTTTTGCACGGTTCAAAAGCATGTTGAACGAGTGTTTTAGCTCGTTGGCCGGTATGGCCGTCAGTATGCCGGTGCAAGCCTTTTGAATGGTCTCTACGTCTGCATACCGCTTTCCTTTCATAGGCGAATGCAGATTTTCGAAAAGAAAGAAGTCGTACGGTGCCATATCAGGTGAATACGGAGAGTGGTTAATGGTTAAAATGTGATTTTTGGTCAAATAATCGGTCACAAGCGATCGTTGATGTCCTTCGAATGTTGGATTCTGAGCAGTTTTTGGTCGTCAGTCAGCACGGAACAAACTGTGCACACACCTTTCGTAAGCCCAAATGTTCTGTCAAAATCGATGTTTTGAAGATGTTCAATTCCATTTCCATGAATTTCAATGATGATTTCGGCTGATTTTTGATGAATTCACACACAGTTTCGATGGAATTTCCGGGGATCACGGATTTTGATTGGCCCACATGTTGATCGTACTTTATGTCCTCACGACCACTTTAAAAACGTTGAAACCGCTCGTGCACTCTGCTACAGGATAGGTAATCATCGCCATAAACTTGTTTCATCAATTAAAACGTTTCGGTAAAAGTTTTACCAATTTCAAAACAAAATGTAATGTTGGCTCTTTGTTCGAAGCTCATTTTCGCACTGATAACACAAACATACTGACACTTAAAATGCAATAACTTCACTTCCAATCAATGAAATGTCATGAAATTCTCACTGGAAAATTTATGAAGATAGCAGATTCTAACGCACTAGTCGACGTAGAGATGACGCCACCAGAGGTCGCTAGATTCAAAAAGTCCTGTTTACTTTGGAAAGCACCTTGAATAAGAAAAAAGTTTGAAAACACCACAAAACATTTTGCAGGCTCGAACATTATAGGATATAGCTGCCATACAAATTGAATGATCAAATTATATTCATTAAATTCAATAATTTTCGAATGAATTGTTCTGTTTGGAAAACTATAGGTTATAACTGCCGTAAAATCTAGCCGAACTATTTTAAGTCCTTTTATGAATAACTTTTTACTCTACAAGTTATCTTCAAAAAAATTGGCTCAGATTTTTGTCCAAAAGAACGCTACAGCCTCAGAAAAAATTATTTGGATTGAACCTAGAAAAAATTGTTCTATATCCTTTTGTGGTCTAAAAATACGCACTAGTGAAAAACAGCCGAAGTTAACGTTTTTTCTTGTCTTTGAAACATTTAATAACAAACATCTAACTTCCGCTTTTTTGCTCTTTATTCAATGCTTTATGTAAAGTGTTACAGTTGTCGGATTTAGTTCAAATATGTGGCTGACTTTTCACAAGCCTCTTTTGAGTTCAACTTTACACCAACATGGGCGTTTGTCATGGACAGGAACAGGTGGTAATCACTTGGCGCTATGTCCGGGCTATATGGTGGATGCGATAAAACCTCACATCCGAGCTCCCGTAGCTTCTGACGAGTCATCAACGAAGTGTGTGGTCTGGCGTTGTCCTGGTGGAACACTACACACTTCCTGTTGGCCAATTCTGGACGCTTTTGGTCGTTCGCCTGCTTCAAGCGGTCCAGTTGTTCGCAGTAGATGGTAGAATTAAGCTTCTGGCCATATGGGAGCAGCTCATAGTAGATGATTCCCTTCCAATCCCTCCAAACATACAGCAAACCCTTCCTGGCCGACAATCCCGGCTTGGCCACTGTTTGGCACGATTCCCCGGCCTTCGACCACAACCGTTTTCGCTTGATATTGTCGTATGTGATCCATTTTTAATCGACAGTCACCATCCGTTTCAAAAATGGGTCGAGTTCGTTCCGTTTCAGCAGCATATCACAGGCGTTAATTCGATCCAGAAGGTTTTTTTGCGTCAAGTC
Source organism: Bactrocera neohumeralis (assembly GCF_024586455.1). Taxonomy (NCBI): domain Eukaryota; kingdom Metazoa; phylum Arthropoda; class Insecta; order Diptera; family Tephritidae; genus Bactrocera; species Bactrocera neohumeralis. The sequence goes on along the minus strand of NC_065920.1, from coordinate 42,031,961 downwards.
ATGCGGTACCCAACCGTCAAACGTTTTTGTGTATCCAGCCTTCTGCAGATGTTTTAAAATGGTTTGGTGACTAAATCCCATCTTCTGGGCGATGTCTCGAGATGCCACATGCCGGTCTAACTCGTTGCTTTCCATGATTTGATCGCTATTCGTCGTAACAGGTCTTCCGCCGGCTGGCTTATCCATGGTGTCGTTTTCACCCGCTCTGAATCGCCGAAACCATTCCTCCGCTGTTCGAAGTCATAAAGTACTATCCCCCAAAACACCATTAATCTCACGGAATGTTTCTCTAGCGGATTTGCTTTTAACGAAGGAAAACTTTAAAATAGCGCGAATTTCGGCGTTAGTGAACTCCATGTTTACACGTCTATAACTGTTGAACGCTATATCCAAACTAATCATGCATAGCGTCGTTTTGTAGGTTATGTCAAGACCTTTGAAAGATGTATAGTATTGCCGATGTATAGTATATGAGCTCTGTAACGCTTTATACATAGCCGCGAAATTCAAAAGACAAAAAGACAGAAGGGAGATATTTGACAACCTAATATTATATACTGAATGTCAAAATATTTCTCTAAGTCACACATTTCCTTCATAGTCTGACTAAAAGTGCTTCCAACTTATACTATAGTGTTTTCCAAAATGGAAATCGCTTAGAAATTTTCACCTTGAGTTGCTGTACTTGTTAATTCCTCCATTGTTAATTTTTTTTAATTTGTAACCTCAAACCGATATCTCTAGTACGCACTCCTATTGTTTGCAAAAACTTCATAAAATTCAAGAATTATCTTTTAATAAATATCATAAAAATAGCGTATGAAATGCATATCTTTCTCTGCAAAACAAAAAGGAGAAATAAATCTCACTAAATTATTCCTGAATTCAATATCGAAGCACACACACATGCGCGCATATTATTGATTTGTGTGCACTTAAGTGCATAAATGCATATATGCATACGTAAGTAAATACGAATAAATGCGAGTAGCCGAAGCGAGAGGAGGTGCTACAAAATTTTATGCACTCATATTTACGCATATAAAACACTTGTTCCCAAAGGATTTGCTAAGCTTCGATTTTCCAAGCGGGCATGCCCACGCCCCTCAAGTATTCAATGCCTGGCTGTTGGTTCACATTTATTAATTTAAATTTTTAATAAACAAATATATGTATGCACTGTATACACCATAGCCGAGCATACCATTCCGAAAACACACACATCTACACACATGAACACACACATGCACTTGCGCACGTAGAGGCACTTTCGAACGCTCTGAATATGTGATTGAATGCGTATGTAAATTTAGTAGTATGCCATGGCGGCGGTATGAGTGTGCGACCACCAACTGTGGCAGTTCCCAGCATTCGCTATGGCAACAGCAACAGCAATGGCAGCAGCAGCAACAACAATAACACCGGGCAGCAGTGAATTGTGCCCATAGCTCGAAAAGCCCATAAATTCTATGGGAATATACGCGTGTCGGGCTAACGCATCTTTCATAGTTGTGTTGTTGTTATAACAGCATTTGCTGTTTGTTTGTTTGTTGGTGTTCTGGCATATTTGCCTACATTTATCTAGCCGCCTTCAACCCACAATAAATATGTTTATTCGACACACATATTACGAACACATATACAGGGATGGCAGTAGCTCCGATGAAATATGCAGCCATGCATAAATGTAGTCGGCAAATTTTGTTGCTGCCACTGCCACAGCAACAGCCAGCGTTGCGCCAATTATTGTTCTTGTTATTGTTGTTGGCACAGCCATTGCTGTTATTATTGCATGTGTTGGTTTTGCTGCTGGTGTGTGCATATTTCCCAATTTATATGCACTGTTTTTGATTTATTATCAAAATGCAAACAAACATGCATGCAATTTCAATGAGTCCGCTTGCTCAGCTACTGCTGCCTCCACCACATTGTCGGGTGCTCACACCCATACTTCATCTACATGTCCGTACATTTATAGCGCAGGAAGTCCATGCTCTTTCTGCTCCACCAGAACCATCTGCTTCATCTAGCTACCACTCATACCGACTAGTTATCACCACATACTAGCCATTGAGCTACACTCAGACACATTTATACGCACACATTGAAGGCAGAAGCCAGTTACACATACATATGTACATAATGCTAACTACAACGAAATCGGTGCGTTAGCTTTGCCTCTCGGATGATGGATAGCTGCCGGGGGTTTACCGTGGGTTTATGGTAGAGCTGCTAGTTTTGTTGAAAATGAGATTAAGGAAGCAGGCATGTGTCAGTTTGAAAATATTTCAAGATATTATGAAAGGTAGTAGGTAGTAGGGCTCAGTTGAATATATTTCGCTTTACGCAGAATGCGTCCACCACTGCAAATCCCACCAGCCTAAGAAAAACTGAAATTATATATAATTCTGCTCCTAAGTTCCTCACATATTTCTGAGCAATGATCTATAATATGCATATCCAAAATTTTTACTAAACTAATTCGAAGCTCTGTTTAAAGTTCTTAATTTGGCTCAAAAGTCATGAATGACTCCTTTGTTTAAAATGCTTCTACTTATCTATTTAGCACTCCAAAAATCTTTTTACAACTTCAGGCCGTTATAAAAATTAAACAGTAATACATTTTTTAAGAAAATTAGCTTTATTTAACAATGGGTGTCTTATACATACGAGATGTGTTCAAAAAGTATCGCGACAGTTTGCTGACAGTTTTCTTCGATTGCAGGGGCGTGGTGCATCATGAGTTCTTGCCACAGGGAAGAACGGTCAATAAGGAATATTACCTGCAAGTTATGCGCAATTCGCGCGAAGCAATCCGCCAGAAACGCCCGGATTTGTGGAAGAACAAAAATTGGCTTTTGCACCACGATAACGCCCCTGCTCACACATCGTTGCTTGTGCGCGACTTTTTGGCCAAAAACAACACACTAATGATGCCACAGCCACCGTATTCCCCAGATCTGCCCCCTGTGACTTTTTCTTGTTCCCTAAACTGAAGAGGCCCATGAAAGGACAACGTTACGCTTCTCTTGACGAGATAAAGACGGCATCGAAGGAGGAGCTGAAGAAGATAAAAAAAATGATTTTTTGAAGATTGGAAAAACCGTTGGCACAAGTGTATAATATCTCATGGGGATTACTTTGAAGGGGACTAAATAGATATTCATGAATAAATAAATAATTTTTGAAAAAACACAAAATTCGCGATACTTTTTGAACACACCTCGTATGAGTAATTTATAAAATTTTATTCACAATTTGCAGCTTTGCTTCCACACAAGCACTCAAACGATTCGATCATTGATCAAAAGCAGCTCGTTGCTTGTACCAAAGATTCTTCGGATTTCTGTGGGCTTTTCAACAGGTCATGTTCTTCATCTTCGACCACAAAATGTAGTCCAGTAGATAACAAGAAATGAAGAGGGAAGTGAGACGTCTATGAAAAAAGAAAGGCAATGCCTGACTACGAAGAGCTTGAAAAGTTGCCTGGCAGGGATAATGCTCAAAAATTCTACGAAAAGATGCGGGGACTAACGGCTGGTTTCAAAACCGAAGCATACTCTTGTAGGACCTAAACTGGTTTTATGTTCAGAGCGTTCTGAAGTGATGGATGGAAACTTTCTCCAGCCTGCTTAACGACAGTGAAAGTGTATCATCCGAAGATGGCGAACCCGATGCCCCAATCGATTACAATGGAATAGATGATAGATAACCCGACTATGATGAGGTTCGAATAACAATAACCCGTCTAAAAAACAACAAAGCGGCAGTGGCGATGGATTCCCGGCCGAGCTATTGAAATACGCGGCGAAGAGCTGACAAGGTGCATGCATCGGCTTCTTTGCAAGATATGGTCGGATAAAAGCATGCCCGATTATAAGTGTGCTCTGCCCGATCCACAAAAATTGGGACCCCACAATCTGCGCCAATTACTGTGGAATAAGGAGATTTATCACATATAAGGAATTATTGAGCATTGCGTGCTTAAGACTGCCGCTAACTGTCAACAAACTGATTGAACCTGGGAAATCTACTATCCACTAGATTTTCACCATGCGCCAAATCTTACAAAATACCCGTGAAAAGAAGATCAACACATACCACCTTTTCATCGATTTTAAAACCGCCTTCGATAGCACGAAAAAGAGCTGCTTTTATGCCGCGATGTCTGAATTTGGTATCCCCGCAAAACGAATACGGCTGCGTAAACTGAAGTTGAGCATTACCAAAAACTTTGTCAGGATCGGGAAGGACTTCTCCAAGCCGTTCGATACCAAACGAGGTTTCCTCCCTATCGGGTGACTTCTTCAGTCTACTGGTGGAGAAAATAATAAAATGTCTCCTGTCATCAAACAAACTGTCGTCGCACTCCCGACTTGGCTCCAGTGACGTGGGACAGTCATAACTTCGAAGTCGTAGATTTTCGTCTATTTTGGAAATTAACACCAACAACAATGTCAGCCTCGAAATCCAATAGCTCTTTCCAACAGATGCTACTTCGGACTGAGTAGGCAATTAAGAAGTAAGGTCCTCTCTTGACGATTAAGGACCAAGGTGCAGGGGTATGGACGATAACAACATCTGATGAGTCGACGTTACGAGTTTTCGAGAGAAAGGTTCGGCGGCAGATTTATGGTCCTTTGCGCACTGGCAACGGCGAATATCGCATTCGATGGAACGATGAGCTGTACGAGTTATACCGCGACATTAACATAGGTCAGCGAACCAAGAGATAGAGGCTGCGCTGGCGAAATCATGTTGTCCGGATGAAATATAATACTCCAGCTTGGTAGGTTTTCAAATCAGTACCAGCAGGTGGAAGCAGAGGAAAAGAAAAACCTCCACTTCGTTTGAAAGATCAGATGGAGAAGGACCTGGCTGCTCTTGGCATCCCGAATTAGCAACAAATAAAAAAAAGAAACGACTGGAGCGCAGCTGTTATCTCGGCTATAACCATGTATGCGGTGTCTACACCAGCAAAGATGAAAGAGATGGTGCGAGAGTTGTCTGTCTGTTCTGGGGTCCTTGTTGGGTGTTGTATTTAAAGAAATATAGAATAGGAACGGATCACTCTTCACCACGGCAATGTGAGCTCTGACACATCGAATGAAACAGCTGCATTTTTGAACACTCAAACAATCGATTTGATGAGTCAGTGACCGTATATTCCTGACTTGGCCTTGAATGCCTTCTTTTTATTTCCGTACGTAAAAAATAAAGTAAGAGTTTTAAGTTTTTCGACAGCTGAAGAGGCGTTCTGAACGCATGTTTTGGAAATACTTCAATGATAGTGACAAAAGTCAGTAGAGGATATTAATAACCACACTACCAATAAGGTAGTAGTTTCGATGTATGTATTTGAATAGAAAGAAGTATTTCATGGATTTTAGACCATGGTCAGATTCCACATATACTGGGTAGTCGAAAAAGTCTCTATTTTGTCAATAGATGTCGTTGCAGTCCAGTGCTACCAATCACATTGTGTCATACCATATAGTGTTGAAAAGGTGAGATTTGAAGCTTTATTTAACCAAAAAAAAAATCGGGGAAGTTGAAAAAAAGTTACAGTTGTTCAAAAATGGGTGAAACTAATGAAAAATTCGCTATATTTTGAAATTATTGTATAAAAAAGGGGAGAATGCTACGCAAGCCACCAATGATATTTGTGAAGTTTACAGAAATGATGCTGTACCAGATCGTGTAGCACAACAATGGTTCGCTCGTTTCTGATCCGAAAATTTCGAAATTTTGATTTACACTGATTAAAGTTTTACACTGATGGAATAATGTCTCTAGCGGAAAAATAGCAAAAAGTGGTCGACGAAAATAGTACATATTTGTTTATTTATTTATTTATTAGTATAAATAAAAAAAAACGGGAAGGGTATAATAAGCTGAAGTTTGATTAGAAATACGAAAAGACTTTTGCGACTACCCAATATTTACGATTCGAAATGAACTCAGCTCGCGAGCCATATTGTTTTGATATACATATATAAATAAATACGGTATTTGTCTTCGATATGTTCTAGGTGTTATAAACAAAAGTCAGGTTAGGGACGCGATTATTATACTCTAATGGAGCATGTTGTGAGAATTTAAATAAAATTTCGTTTAATAAAATTTTAATTAATTTATAATTAAGGGGTGATTGCTAAATACAACATTTTTATACTCTCGCAACAAATAAGGAGAGTATTATAGTTTTGTTCACATAACGGTTGTTTGTAAGTCCTAAAACTAAAAGAGTCAGATATAGGGTTATATATACCAAAGTGATCAGGGTGACGAGTAGAGTTGAAATCCGGATGTCTGTCTGTCCGTCTGTCCGTCCGTCTGTCCGTCCGTCCGTGCAAGCTGTAACTTGAGTAAAAATTGAGATATCTTGATGAAACTTGGTACACATATTTCTTGGCAGCATAAGAAGGTTAAGTTCGAAGATGGGCAAAATCAGCTCACTGCCACGCCCACAAAATGGCGGAAACCGAAAACCTATAAAGTGTCATAACTAAGCCATAAATAAAGATATTAAAGTGAAATTTGGCACAAAGGATCGCATTAGGGAGGGGCATATTTGGACGTAATGTTTTTGGAAAAGTGGGCGTGGCCCCGCCCCCTACTAAGTTTTTTGTACATATCTCGGAAACTACTATAGCTATGTCAACCAAACTCTACAGAGTCGTTTCGTCTTCAGGCATTTCCATATACAGTTCAAAAATGGAAGAAATCGGATAATAACCACGCCCACCTCCCATACAAAGGTTATGTTGAAAATCACTAAAAGTGCGTTAACGGACTAACAAAAAACGTCAGAAACACAAAATTTTACGGAAGAAATTGCAGAAGGAAGCTGCACCCAGGCGTTTTTTAAAAATTGAAAATGGGCGTGGCCTCGCCCACTTATGGACCAAAAACCATATCTCAGGAACTACTCAACCGATTTCAATGAAATTCGGTATATAATATTTTCTTAACACCCTGATGACACGTACGAAATATGGGTGAAATCGGTTCACAACCACGCCTTCTTCCAATATAACGCTATTTTGAATTCCATCTGATGCCTTCTCTGTATAATATATACATTAGGAACCAATGATGATAGCGGAATAAAACTTTACAAAAATACGGTATTTGAAAAATATATAAATGACGTATAATGAAATCTCGATTATCACTTTATCATGCGAGAGTATAAAATGTTCGGTGACACCCGAACTTAGCCCTTCCTTACTTGTTATATTAAGGAAACACTATCTAGCTAGATAGAACTAAGCGATGTCTGGTTTCCGCCCCTTGAATTTATGCAAATTTCTTTGAAATAATATTGTATTGGTAAAATTAAAAGACTTTTCCGAAATTCAAACAACTGGGCCACCTGTCTTCTTCTTTTTATCTATATTGATCCATCCATAAACAATTATTTTCATTATAATTTCGTACTCATTTCTGTATCTGTATGAACCACCCTTTGCATATACCTTTAATTTTATTTGTATCGACCACCCTTTGCATTCTATTGCTGAAAAAATTTTTGAACACATTTGGCCCACTCTCTGAACACATGAAGAGGGTCCGTTTCTGTTGGTGTGAGTTAAACCACTTCTTGATGCACTCGCCAGCCTACATGCAATGGCTCAACAGCCTAATGAATTCCTAAGTAAGTGATTGCATACAAATTGTGTATACTCCAAAATGCATCAGAACGACATACAAGTAGACATACTCGTAAACTCAACAGCAATAATTTACAATGCAATGCTATGCAATTATAATTTATAAGCAACAAATTTTTGTTAAGTGCACACATTTGGTCGGGCTTTGAGCTGCATACTGCCCATCTAACAGAACAAGCTTCCTTCTGACTTCTGCGAATGTTGACTGATTTCGATTGGTCGGCAGCTTAGCTGCAACATTCAGAGGATGATAGTATGGCATAAATTTGGTTACCGCCATATAATATGACTAGTGGCAGCACTGACAGATCAAGCAGTCACTCATTCACTCAGTTTGCCGTGCTCATACTCGTATAACATTTACTAACAGATGGAGGCGCAAGTAGTAGGATGGCAGGAAAGGCCAGAACCAAAACTGTTGCAAGAGTAACAACTTGGACATGCTGTATATGTAGCTATATGTGCTATATAGTTAGATTTAATGGTGGCAAGCAAGTGGTGGCATTCAATATGTGAAATGAAATGCAACAGAGAATTATTAGTCAAAACGGTTACGTGGGGTAGGAGGAGAGGAGGCGTGCCGTCGCATCAGTGAGTGTAAGCAGTAAGTCAAAATTTTGCATTTAGCAGAGCAGCCAGGGAACCAAGCCTAGTGAAATGGTGTGCATTTCTTATGCATTTGTTGCTGTAACTACGAAGTTTCAAGTAAGAGCAGTAGGTTGTTAATAAATCGGTGTGTGTAGTGTAAGTCAAAACCATAACTAAGAAACGGATGCCTGTATGCATATTTCATTTTCATTTAAGATTTATTACTAGTATTGTTCGTTGCAATAGTATGTTCATAATTTGTGCAAAGTTTTGAAAATGTAAATGCATACTCAATTTTAATTGTATTTTCATGCAATATACAATGGACGAAATACATACATATGTTTGCCACACTCAATTTAGGCACAACTCCATGCGTTGTTGAACTTCAGAGTATACAGAGAGAATTAATAAAAGTTTTGTTGTGGTGATATGCCTATACTTTGCGGTAATTATGAGTGTATTACTTTCGAATTTCCAAATAAACAAATAAATTTTTTTTTTGAATAATGAGAGTACTTTCAACACAAGCGACTTGCGGCGGAGTTTGTGATGGAGCTGGTAGTTAATTTATAAGATTTCGATAACGTTTTTTATAGCATGAAGAACACATGAAAAATTTCAATTGTTTAACAAAAAATTATTAAATATTAATATTTAAACAAATGGACCGTGAAAAAATATCTATAATGTAGCACGAACATTTTACTTGGACTTCACAAAATTTCATCGATTTATCTCCAGTAGTTTATGAGAAAAAAACTTTACAATTTTACCGTGCTCTAAATTTCAATCTTCAATAACTTTTACAAAAAATTGAATTTTGACGAAATATTTATATCAGGGGGTATGCGTCTGATCCCCTTCCTAATGAACTGCTAATTTTCAAAATCGGAATTTTCATGGACCATTTGACGTGGTTTGACCCCTATGTGACTTTAGAAAACTTTGTTTACAAAAACCAACCAACTAATAAAAACCTTTTGTGGAAAGTGAGCGACCATCAGTCAGAGTGATAAGTACATGGGATTAATGAAAGCCATGCTGCCAAAACGTGCCACCTGCAAATATTTATTAAGGGGTCAGTGGGGTAATCTTTTTAAATTTTTTTTTTTTTTGCACCTTCTGTTTCCTTATACCCTTACAATCGATATAGAAACCCACTTTACCATTGGAAGGTTTCGAAAAAGGTTCAAAAATAATAATACCGCTCCACGTTCGGAGCGCTCGGAGTGCCCACTTCAAATTTTAAATGCGTTTTTCTCAAACACACACTTTTTAAACTGGCGGACATGCTTGCGATCGAACTACTCAACCGTTTTGCTTAAGTTTTTTAAATGTTCAAAAAACGCCTGGCTATCGTCCCTACTAGATTCATAATTTTTTATAATTTATTGACAATGTTATGACAAAATTTATGTAAAACAAGTAAGGAAGGGCTAAGTTCGGGTGTCACCGAACATTTTATACTCTCGCATGATAAAGTGATAATCGAGATTTCATTATCAGTCATTTACATATTTTTCAAATACCGTATTTGTGTAAAGTTTTCTTCCGCTATCATCATTGGTTCCTAATATTATACAGAAAAGGCATCAGATGGAATTCGAAATAGCGTTATATTGGAAGAAGGCGTGATTGTGGACCGATTTCACCCATATTTCGTTACGTGTCACAGGGTGTTAAGAAACTATTATATACCGAATTTCATTGAAATCGGTCTAGTAGTTCCTNAGATATGGTTCAATTTTTCAAAAAGGCCTGGGTGCAGCTTCCTTCTGCCATTTCTTCCGTAAAATTTGGTGTTTCTGACGTTTTTTGTTAGTCGGTTAACGGACTTTTAGTGATTTTCAACATAACCTTTGTATGGGAGATGGGCGTGGTTATTATCCGATTTCTTCCATTTTTGAACTGTATATAGAAATGTCTGAAGAAAACGACTCTGTAGAGTTTGGTTGACATAGCTATAGTAGTTTCTGAGATATGTACAAAAAACTTAGTACCACGCCCACTTTTCCAAAAAAACTGCGTCCAAATATGCCCCTCCTTAATGCGATCCTTTGTGCCAAATTTCACTTTAATATCTTTATTTATGGCTTAGATATGACACTTTATAAGTTTTCGGTTTCCGCCATTTTGTGGGCGTGGCAGTTGGCCGATTTTGCCCATCTTCGAACTTAACCTTCTTTTGGAGCCAAGGAATACGTGTACCAATGATATCTCAATTTTTACTCAAGTTACAGCTTGATGACAAATACTCGTCACCCTGATCACTTTGGTATATATATCCCTATATTGACTCTTTTAGTTTTAGGACTTACAAACAACCGTTATGTGAACAAAACTATAAACTCTCCTTAGCAACATTGTTGCGAGAGTATAAAAACATGGGGAACAAGAAAATAATAACATGGATAAAGTGATAAACGAGATTTCATTATCAGTCATTTACATATTTTTCAAATACCGTATTTGTGTAAAGTTTTATTCCGCTATCACCATTGGTTTCTAATGTATACAGAGAAGGCATGAGATGGAATTCAAAATAGCGTTATATTAGAAGAAGGCGTGGTTGTGAACCGATTTCACCCATATTTCGTACATGTCATCTGGGTGTTAAGAAAATATTATATACCGAATTTCATTGAAATCCGTCGAGTAGTTCCTGAGATATGGTTTTTGGTCCATAAGTGGGCGACGCCACGCCCATTTTCAATTTTTGAAAAAAGTCTGGGTGCAGCTTTCTTTTGCCATATCTTCCGTAAAATTTAGTGTTTCTGAAGTCGGTTAACGCACTTTTAGTGATTTTCAACATAACCTTTTATAATTGCGATTTCTTCCATTTTTATAATTTGCCTGAAGGAAACGACTCTATGTGATATTTTTTTGATATATCAACTTAACGCCCACTTTTCAAAAAATTACGTCCAAAACCCATGATCAACAAAAACATATATGTTTTCGGTTTATTTTTTGGCAGTGGTCCGATTTTGCCCATCTTCTGAGTTTAAGGGGTGTTTTAACACGACATTAATTACGTTTTTATTTATCAACATATATTTTCATATTCTTTTAGTTTTAGGGACGAAACCGTTATGTGAACAAAACCTACTTTGTTTTAGTATTTTAAAACAAACGTTAATACGTTTTTTATATTTTTTCATGATTTTAGGGACGATCTTCACCACTTTTTAAGAATAAATTTTTTTGTGTTTCAGATGATCCAAGCATGAGAATTCGTGTCCGCCAGTGAAAAAACGCATCTCATTCACCTAAGCATTTCTCCGACAGATGTCATCAAAAAATTCCGAAAAACTTTTTTATACACTCCACGATATACCTCATAATATGTGAAAAAAGTTCTATTGCAGAATAAAAATTTCCATAAAAAAATGTCAAAAACAGGCCAGATTACCCTACTGACCCCTTAAAATATTATATAATTATAGCTAACAATTGATTTTTTTTTAATGAATTCGAAGTCTTTTTTGTTTCCCTGCTTTTTTTATGAATACATATTTTCACTCACCTTTCATTCGAATGTGACTTTCTCAGCAACATTTGGAGCGTTTTGAAAACAATAAAGTGGATTTTGTGCGTCGATTCATCACTATGGATGAGACTTGGGTCTATCACCATGATCCTAAATAAAAACTAGATGCTAAAGAGTGGTGTAAAACTGGTCGCCTTCGAAACGAGTTTGTGTCCGGAAATCGGCCAAGAAGATTGTGGCATCAGTTTTTGGGATGCGAGAGGAGTTTGGTTTGTGGATCACTTGAAACTGGTAAAACAATTAATTCTGAAAATTATTGCAACCTTTTGGACCAGTTGAAAGAAAAAATTTCTGAAAAAATACCCGGTTTGGAGCAGAAAAAAATCCTTTTTCATCAGGATAATCACAAGAGCAATGACAATGGCTAAAATCCATGAATTAAAGTTCGAATTGTTAGAACATCTACTGTATTCACCAGATTTGACCCACAGCTACTTCCATTTGCTTCCAGGACTCAAAAAATTTATGCGCGCAAAGCGTTATTGACCAAATGAAGAAGTTATAACGGCTGTTGAAGCGTATTTTGCAGACCTTCCGGATTCTCACATCATGGATGGGATCCACAGATTGAAGGATCGTTGGAGCAAGGGTATTAATGTTCAGGGAGATTATACTGAATAATAAAGTGTATTTTGAATCATAAAATTATGTTTTTCTTATCAAACGACAAAACTTATTGGCAAACTTAATATACATTCTTCAGTGTCAAAATATGTGGCCCAACAGGTCAGACAGACAATAAACTAATAATACTAATACTAATGAATAGTTATAAGGTACCCAAATCTTGGCTCCCAGAAGATTAAGACGAGTGAAATGATACTTATTATATTATAATAAGGGGAAGCAACAACCCTCATGAATGTACCACCTTTACATATGTACATATATGACAGTAGAAAACTCTGTTTATAAAAACCAACCAACTAATAAAAATGGTTTATGTAAACTAGAGCGACAATTCATCAGGGTGATAAGTACGTGGGATTAACAAACACCCTGTTGCCGAAAGAGAAGAAAACTTCTCCGACTAAGGTTGTCAAATATCCCTTCAGCTTTTTATTCAATGCTTTACAAACAGTGAAACAGTGACCGGATTTAGTTCAAATATGCGCCGTTTTGTTCGATAGTCTGTTTCCACTTAGACGGTAACTTCATAATACCCCCTCGTAGAAGCCCCCTCCTTATTTGCGAAGAACTCGGACAGACAATTTTCACAAGCCTCTTTTGAGTTCGACTTTATACCAACAAGGGCGTTCACCATGGACAGGAACAGGTGGTAATCACTTGGCGCTATGTCCGGACTATATGGTGGATGCGGTAAAACCTCCCATCCGAGCTCCCGTAGCTTCTGACGAGTAATCAACGTAGTATGTGGTCTGGCGTTGTCCTGGTCTGCTTCTGGTTGATCGCCTGCTTCAAGCGGTCCAGTTGTTCGCAGTAGATGGAGAATGGAATTAAGCATCTGGGCATATGGGAACAGCTCATAGTGTATGATTCCCTTCCAATCTCACCAAACACACAGCAAAAGCTTCCTGGCCATAAATTCCGGCTTGGCCACTGTTTGGTACGATTCAGCGGCCATCGACCACGACCATTTTCGCTTGATATTGCCGTATGTAATCAATTTTTCGTCGCCAGTCATCATCCGCTTCAAAAATGTGTCGAGTTCGTTCCTTTTCAGCAGCATATCGTAGGCGTTGATTCGGTCCAGAAGGTTTTTTTGCGTCAAATCATGCGGCACCCAAACATCAAGCTTTTTTGTGTATCCAGCCTTCTGCAGATAGTTTAAAATAGTTTGATGACTAACTTCCATCTTCTGGGCGATGTCACGGGATGCCACATGCCGGTGTAACTCGATGTTTTCCATGATTTGATCGGTATTGGTCGTCAAAGGTATTCCGCCGGCTGGCTTTTCCGTGGTGTCGTTTTCACGCGCTCTGAATCGAAACCATTCCTCGAAACCATTCCTCCGTAGTTCTTTAAAATAGCGCGATAGTTAGTGAACCATTCTCCCTATAACTGTTGAACACTAATCATTAAGGTTATGTCAAGACCATTTAAAGATACGAGCCAGATACGAGCTCTGTATCGTTGTATACATAGCCGCGAAATTCAAAAGACAAAAAGGCGGAAGGGAAATATTTGACAACTTAATATAACTGCATATGTAACATAAAAAAATGTATATATATTTTCTAATTGACACTACAAATTTAGGTTTTTGTTAATTTAATGAGTTCTACATGATTAATGTTGGCGCGTACAAACTATAGAATGCCGATATATGTATGTACATACAGAGTTAAACTTACCACCCAGGCGTATGAGTAACTCAAATTAAGACCTACCAATATGGATGCATTTAACAAACGTGTTTTTAAAAATAAGAAAACTGAAATTGTATTGCTTTAATTTTTCTTCTTTTTTCAGTGCACTCCAATATCTTCTGAAGGCGATTTAGACCGACTTTTATATAAAATTTTTTATCCGGGTTCTGAGCCAGGCGAAGCAACATTTTTTTGAATCGGTTTTCCCTGTTCCCCTGTTCCCTTGCGTTTTGGCACTGAATATCTTGCAGTGGCGTAGCTACATAGGGGCTAGGCGGGGCAATGCCTCGGGGCCCTCAAGCTCGGGGACCCTCGAATCGCTACCAGAAATTTCGATCGAACTGAACTTTTGGAACTTTCTCCCATTTTCAAAATAAATATGACAGACCTTCAATTTGTGCGAGGCGAGTATAGTTTGAGCAGAGATCAAGGCAAAGTTGCAAATTTATAGAAATGATTTCGAATTATTCAAGTGCAAAGCCAGTGATACTGAAAGAAAATTTGGTATTGGAAAAACCTTTTGATGAAAAAATATTTATTTAATTTTCTAACACCAACATTATTATTTCATGTTGATGAATAAACTTTATTACAAAAATGTGACGAATTCCAAAGAAAATATTCAGATATATATAGGGCCTACCTAGTTTTTCACTGCAGTTTATTATTATTATTAATTTATAGATCTACGAGTTCATTATGGCCAAGAATGGAAGGCAAGATATCTATTGCACTATATGCTCCTAGCAAAGCACATCTCAACACAGAGTTCTGACTGGATACTGGCCGAAAGATTTTATGCTTAATACTCGCTATTATCGGTTAAAAATTGTCAAAATTGTATTCAGTTACCTGCTGCCATGCAAATATCTCGACACTTTCTTCTCGATTACCCAGCTTTCGCTGAACTGTGGCAGAAATTTCTCGATAATCATATCTCATTCGAATTGGCTATTGATATTAGACGCTCCAACAAAAGTGGCACGCTCAAGGCGTTTTGTCAATTTACAATAATATTTTTGATGCATACTTAGTAGGACATGACATGAAGGGTGTTCTCAGCTATACACATAAGGTACTTCGTGATCATTGTTACGTGGATTAGCTTCCTTACCTGACTTAACCTAATATTCGCTGATTTTGAAATAAAGTGGTATTTATCCAAAATAAGCTTAATTATTAATTATAATATATTAAAAACAATTTTCCTAACAGCATTTAGTCTCCAGCGAACGCTATTGAACATGCAAGGTTAATTAACGCTTAAAAACTTTTTTTTATGAATGAATGTATCGCTTACAGCTATACTGAACAGCAATATTGTTCGTCCATAACCATTTGTTTCTTTTGCTAACAAATACTCATTCCCGTTTTGCACTCAAATTTTACTTTTTTCCGTTAAATTTATTTGTTATGTAAACGTTTTGAATTTCTAAAGCAAGCAAACAATATCAGGCTACAACAAAGAGTTTACGCTAAGCACATAAGGCACGCACTATTTATTTACCAAAGTTCAGTCTAAATTTTATTTTATCAAAATAATATTTGTATAAAGCAATGCCTAACTCATACGTGTACCAGTAAAATTGAATATAGGATAACGGTATGTAAAAACAATGTTTTTTAAATGTATTTGATATTCACAATGAATATTTTGTGGATTAATTAAATTTCAAATTTATTCATAAAAATCAGAAACAGGTATATGGGGAAATATAATATTTGTGAAAAAACCAAGACCGGCTTCACTGAAGTAAAAATATTTCCAGATTTCCTAAAATAGTTCCATGAATGAATGAACATTTTTGAAATGAAAGTATTATTCGATAAACGATGTACTCCCTCCATAAAGAGAGTTGTTGTAGCAGTTCTTCCACATTTTTATATTGGTTCGAGAGCGTGAATCTTCGAGGCTTTCTTAGTCTACGTATTTGAATGAAAACCTTTTCCAGCCACTTTTTGAATTGGGAAAAGAGGAAATATTAGCTGGGCGCCAAATTTGTTGATACGGTGGTAAGGTTTCTTCATAGCGTACTCCTTTCAACTCATCGGTCGTATCACAAGTGGAATAAAATGAAGTATTGTATGAAAGACGAATTTCAGCAAAATATGAAAAATATGATCATTAATATTCGGGAGAAGACTTATCGGAATATTTAATATGACATTCCTTGGTGGCAACCATATATTTTCCCACCTGTAAACAATCTTTCATCAAATCAAGAAAATTTGGAAAAATCCATTATAAACACAAATATCACAGGTAAATGCGGAAAATTGGATCATATATATCATTATCTTCACTTTAGGTAAGCTTGTAGATTATTTGAATTATAGAAAGATTGCGATTTCGACTGTTTGAGTCATTGAAATAGTAGATATTCTTGAAACAATATTTTTTTTACTTTCGAACTGTCTTATCCCGTGTATTACGAGAATTATATACACATAAAAGTGCATACCCGATCTGTAAATAAGATAGTGTTAGGTTGCAAGCTATAAGGAACGAAATTTAATTTACCTTACTTTATCAATGAAACAATATAAATAAATGACGGACGATTTGAAATAAAAATTGCTTGTATATACATATGTATATATTTATTGCAAATAAAAAGCAATCGAACAAACAATAATAAAGCAACAACAATTGTAAATAATAACAATTTGCACAATTCCTTTATTTTAGTATTGGCAATAAATACGTGCCGCATTCGCAAATCAATGAGTACATGATGT
Organism: Bactrocera neohumeralis; assembly: GCF_024586455.1. Taxonomy (NCBI): domain Eukaryota; kingdom Metazoa; phylum Arthropoda; class Insecta; order Diptera; family Tephritidae; genus Bactrocera; species Bactrocera neohumeralis. Next base: position 42,015,075 of record NC_065920.1, on the reverse strand, counting down.
AAAGGGTGTCCCCAAATTAACGCAAGATTTAAATTTGCCGTTATTAAAGTAGTATATTGTTGACAATCCCAAAAAAACAAAACAAATCGACAGCTCACAGTTCAAACTTAGTAAAAATAGAGCATTACGCTATAGAACAACGTGTCTTCATTATTCAATAATATTTCAAAAATAATGAAAGCTTTCATCAACTGTGAAGAGATTAATTGGTGAAATGCGCCCATAAATTACCCCAGCCTGTAACTTTTTATAATGAATTTGTACTCTATGCCGTCACTGTGAGAGTTACTTTAATGAAATTTATTAAAAACATATTCTCAAATAAGCTTTAGTTTGACGCCTAATGAAAAAAAGTTCTTTCGACTTCGAGTGTATTAGGTTGTCAAATCACTTTTTTGCTTTTTATTCAATGCTTTATAAAAAGTGTTACAGTGATCGAATTTTTTTCAAATATACCCCAATTCGTTCGATAATCTGTTTCCATCTAGACGCAAACTTCATAATACCCCTCTCGTAGAAGCCCCCCTCCTTATTTGCGAAGAACTCGGACAGCCACTTTCACAAGCCTCTTTTGATTTCAACTTTACACCAACAAGGGCGTTTGCCATGGACAGGAACAGGCGGTAATCACTTGGCGCTATGTCCGGGCCATATGGTGGATGCCATAAAACCTCACACCACAGCTCCTGACGAGTCGTCAACGACGTGCATGGTCTGGCGTTGTCCTGGTAGAACACTACAATTTTCCTGTTGGCCAATTCTGGACGCTTGTGGTCGATCGCCTGCTTCAAGCGGTCCAGTTGTTCGCAGTAGATGATAGAATTAAGCGTCTGGCCATATCGGAGCAGCTCATAGTGGATGATTCCCTTCCAATCCCACCAAACACAAAGCAAAACGTTCCTGTGGTCAATCCCGGCTTGGCGTTGATTCGGGCCACGACCTGTTTGGGACGATTCACCGGGCCTTCGACCACGACCGTTTTCGATTCAAAAATGGATCGAGTTCGTTCCGTTTCAACAGCATATCGCAGGCGTTGATTCGGTCCCGAAGGGTTTTTTGCGTCAAATCATGCGGTACGCAAACATCAAGCTTTTTTGTGTATCCGGCCTTCTGCAGATGGTTTAAAATGGTTTGGTGAGTAACTCCCATCTTCTGGGCGATGTCACGAGATGCCACATGCCGGTCTAACTCGATGTTTTCCATGATTTAATCGGTATTCTTCGTCACAGGTTTTCCGCCGGCTGGCTTAACCATGGTGTCGCTTTCACCCGCTCTGAATCGTTGAATTTTGACTTATGCCGCAATATCCAAACTAATCATGCATAGCGTCGTTTTGTAGGTTAAGTCAAGACCTTTCAAAGATGTATAGTATTGCCGATGTATAGTATACGAGCTCTGTAACGCTTTATACATAGCCGCGAAATTCAAAAGACAAAAAGGCGGAAGGGAAATATTTGACAACTGCGACTGAACTTAGCCCTACAAAGAGGTAATCTTTGTTTGTGATTTTTTATATTGGGTCCATAACTATATTCGTGCCAAGAGATGGCGTAACTTGATAAATATTTCATTGTTCCAATGTTCCTAACACACGTTGAAATGCTATTGACCTCTTGGGGTTTTTCTCAGTATACGTCATTCATTTTTTCACACAAAATTTTGTCATTTTCATTAATATATGAAGAAAACATCTGTCAAAAGCCTTTAAATTTTGTAGAATATGTTTTAGCTGAGGGAACGTGTTGTCAAAAGTGGTTTACTCGAAGATAAGGAATTAGAAGCATTACTCCATGAGGACTGTTGCCAAACATAAGAATGGCTGAAAATGTTGAAAGGCAGTAACAAGTACATTCCAAAACAAGGAAATTGTGTAACCAATTGTGCATGCCAAAAATTCTGCTTGAACGCTACAAAAAGAAGTTGAATTCACCACAATAACCTTAAACACATAAAATCATATGTAAAATCTCGACCACGCCAATTCAACCGCAAAGTCGAATATCCATGACACCAAGGTAAAGCGCTGTATTTGATGGAAGCAAAAATGTGTGTTATATTATGAGCTTCTAAAACCGGCTGAAACCAAACCATTACGATAACCTATTAAGAAACAGCTGCTGAAAAGTTTTATCTAATCCATCTTATAATACAGTACAGATTCTGGCCCCCTCAAATTACCACTCAGACCGTTGCAGAACGGACTCTCTGGACTTCACGTGGTTACAGACCCACATTCCAATATTTAATTGTGCTTAAGGGTCAATAATTCCGACAGCTTTACCACCATAAAAAGTTACATTTTATTTCGCAAACCGATGGAACTTGCAAACCAGGTGATAGTGAGTGATTCATAACCATTGGTTCACCCCCCAATATCAGTTGCTTGAATGGTAGATGGTTAAAGCAAGTTGGAGCAATAAGCCTTACTATGAGTTAAGCCATCACTTTGTGATATGCATATGGTGGTTGGCCAACCCGGTGAAGTGATGGACTTCGTATGGACTTGGTGATTTAATACTAAGACCGAAAAGGGGGTATAAAATTGAACAAAGAGAATAGGGTGTATGTCTAAGTTTTGAAAAATATAAACAACTATATTTCTAAATCGGATCGAATCAAAAATAATAACTTATACAACACTTTTTATATATCAATACATATCGTCAATCCTCTGAGTATAATTAAAACAAATATCTAATTATAAATGAATGGTTCGTATATACTGATTCAAACTAAATGACCCTATATTGCTGTTACAATACCGCAGACTGCATAGAATATACATACATATATATTCACAATTTAGTATACATATCGAAGCTCCCATAACTTCAGCAATACCTCGTAAATAAATTGTAGGTGTGTTCCACGCTACACAATCGCAATGCGTCTTCAATACAACTCTTTCAATTGAAATGAGTAATAATGTGGAAATGCCATAATCATAAACATAAATCAAAGCAAATTATTATGCAAATTAAGATATGATTATATGAGTTTATATTGAGGCATAAACCTGCACACACGGTTTAAAAGCATGCGGCTTATTAAATACCAATAAAAATTGATTACGGCTAATAAATTAGGTAAATATGTGCCCAACGTGCCTTCAGTCAATGTCCATATGTATGAGTCGCGAGTCGGTGAGTCAGGAACGTAAGCAAAGCAGACATGTACATATGTATAAACAAATAAAAAGCGAATCACTATTATTACCGCTAAAATACTCGTCATATTTATTTTACTCATTATTATTACTTTTTTCAAGAATTTCTTATTCTTTTATTTCACCGCATGCAATATTTCTCATTTTTCAATTGCTTAATAAAATATAATTAAATACCATATGGGTGTAACCCATCTGAATACTTACAATTACAAGTACTGTACATATGGCAGTACAAATATATTTATACATTTATATGTATTTATAAATAATAATTGAGGGGGCAATAATCGTAAAACTTTAGCGGTTATTAGGCAACAAGAGTGTTTCCAACTTGATTCATTAATGATAATTGTATTCCGTTATTTATTTAATGTGCACTCAACATTTTCCGAGATAAGTAATTAATTGCTTGAATATTACTATAATTTACACGTAAATCACTTACTCGTGCTGGCTCTTATTAGATATTGATTTTTTTGTGCCACAACAGCAACGTTCTCATGTATGCCAGTCACAAAAAATACTTGCTAAAATATGTATTAAAAAATAAACATATGTAAAAAGTTTTCAAATGTATAACAACAACGCAAACTCGTATATTTTTCCGAGTTCAAAATACTTCGTCAAAATCAAGGGACTTCTAGTGAGATTTGAGGGACATTTTGACAGTGTTGTTCATTCTTTTGACACTCGTTTAAGAAGCTGCTTAAACTATATCGAACTGTGTTATTATTATTAGCCCAAATCTTGAAGAAGAAAGCGATATTTTTAAAGTTTTTTGTAGACTTTTTTAAAGAAGAAATATTCACATAATTTAAGGTTATGTTCACGAATTAATTATATTTTAAAAATGATTTCGGGCAAGTGAAGCCGTCATCAATAACGCAATTGGAACCGTTTGTCATCAATAACGCGCCGAAATTCGCTTTCAAGGTATCGATCGTATCGGGCTTATATGCGTAGACTAGATCCTTCACATAACCCCACAAAAAATAATCAAGCGGTGTTAAATCTGGCGGCTTTGGGGGCTCCTACGATAAATTAACGATAAAATGGGGTTTACGCGATTATAGCCGAGTTTACGCGCTACGTGGCGCCAATTGGAGATTCCAAGCGAAGCCAGGTTTTCCCCACCTGGTATTTCCAACGGAGTGGAGATCTTTCTCTTCCTCTGCTTCCCCCGGCGGCAACTGCGTCGAATACTTTCAGAGCTGGAGTGTTTTCGTCCATTCGGACAACATGACCTAGCAAGCGTAGCCGCTGTCTTTTTTAATTCGCTGAACTATGTCAATGTCGTCATATATCTCGTACAGCTCATCGTTCCATTGAATGCGATATTCGCCGTGGCCAACTCGCAAAGGACCATAAATCTTTCTCAGAACCTTTCTCTCGAAAACTCGTAACGTCGACTCATCAGATGTTGTCATCGTCCATACCTCTGCACCTTGATTTCTAATCGTCGAGAGAGGACTTTACTTCTCAATTACCTACCCAGTCTGAAGTAACGCCTGTTGGCAAGAGTTCTTCTGCGTTCGATCTCCATGCTGACATTGTTGGTAGTGTTGATACTGGTTCCAAGATAGACGAAATTATCTACGACTTCGAAGTTATGACTGTCAACAGTGACGCTGTTGACAAGTATTTCGTCTTGTTCTCGTCTACCACCAGACCCATTTGCTTCCTTATCCAGCCTGGAGAAAGCAGAACTAACGGCGTAAGTGTTGAGGCCAATGATATCAAATCATCGGCGTATCGAATTATTTTCTCCAGTAGCAGATTGAAGAAGTCGCACGATAGAGAGTTGCCTTGTCTGAAACCTCGTTTGGTATCGAACGGATCGGAGAGGTCCTACCCGATCCTAACTGAGCTTTTGGTATTGCTCAACGTCAGCTTACACAGGCGTAATAAATTCTTGCGGGGATACCAAATTCAGACATCGCGGCATAAAGGCAGCTACTTTTCGTGCTGTCGAAAGCAGCTTTGAAATCGACGAAGAGGTGGTGTGTGTCGATCCCCTTTTCACGGATATTTTCCAAGATTTGGCGCATGGTGAATATCTGGTCGGTTGTTGATTAGCCAGGTCCAAAGCCACACTGATAAGGTTCAATCAGTTTGTTGACGGTGGGCTTTAATCTCTCACAAAATACGCTCCAAAGAACCTTATATGCGATGTTTAGGAGACTTACCCCACGGTTGTTGGCGCAAATTGTGGGGTTATCCTTTTTATGGATTGGTCAGAGCCAATAAATTAAAATTCCAATCGTTGGACATGCTTTCGTCCGACCCTATTTTACAAAGAAGCTGATGCATGTTTCTCGGCCAATATCAGTCCATCTGCCCCCGCCATTTTGTTGTTCTTCAGACGGGCAATTGCTATTCAAACTTCTTCATGGTCGTGTGGAACGTCTGCTCCATCATCATCGATTGGGGAACCGGGTTCGCCTTCTCCTGGCGTTATGCTTTAATTGCCTTGGAGCAGGCTGGAGAAGTGTTCCCTAATTTTAGTGTGCTCTGGGCATCGTTTACTAGATCACCTTCTTGGATTCTACAAGAGTATATCCAGTCTTGAAGTCTTATGTTAGTCGCCGCATTTTTTCGTAGAACTTTCGAGCATTACCTTTGTCGGCCAGCTTTTCAAGCCTTCATACTCACTCATTTCGGCCTCATTCTTTTATTCGAGGCTGGTTGTTATTTTTCATTAGGTCCGTCCCAAACCCAGCGCACAACCCTGCGGAGGGGATGTTTCGCCTTCTCACTTTAGCTCGCCTTCGAACGGATGTTCTTAGGCTACCCAGAGGATACTTGGTCAAAATCCGGAAGTCGTGAGCTGCTTGAGTCATATATAAAAGAATCGTTTCTGGTCACTTCCAAGTGAATGGCAATCAGAAAACTTTCCTCACTTGCGTGAACTTCTACAGATCACTCCATCCTCCAACAATACATCTGAAAAAACCCCGGTTATTTGTTAGTCGCCTTTAGATCCATAAGTACCCTTTAACGTTTTATTGAAACTTAAACTAGGTTCGCTTACCTTGAATTTCTTATAAGAACATTAAAAATAAAATACTAAGCCATGGTTTCATCTCTCACACACATTCCACATCCATTAGAAGATTGAGCCACGCTCACCTTTCTTCAGACTTAATTCCGCATAGCTCCCTGCACTTTGTGGCTCTTTATCCTATTATTGCATCTTAATTTACAATACTTTCAAAAGTTTTTACTCGAACTATCGCTTATACAGACAGGCAGACTCAATAAGGCCAAAACTGCTGAGTACATTTTGAAACGTTGAAACTCTTTTGCTATTTTAAAAGTAATTTACATAATGTCGCTTTTATAGAGTCTCTTTTCTCTATTGGCAAAAAACTGGGAGAGTCGAATCACAATCTTCTATTGAGGTGAATTTTTCTCCAGCAAAATTATTCATAACACACAGGAAGCAGTGATTTCTAACTCTCTTTGTACCAGGTCCGTACTATAAGGTGTATGCATAAGTTTATCTCAACTCAGCTTTCGAAGCTTCTGGCGAGTCGCTATCCATGCGTGAAGCGTATTTTGCCCAAAGGGCACAGCTTCTGGGTGATTGCATTCTTTAAACAGTTGAAGTTTTGATTGCACCAATCCGTATTAAGAGTTTGGCCATCTTAGTAGCGTGCTCAAAGTATAATGAGTCAAACAATCATGAAATTGTCAGAGAAGTTACGAGATCTTATCTTTCTAACGCCATAAAACGTAACCATATACAACACGGGATGCCTTACTACAGCCATCTATTGGAAAAATAATGAATTTCATTTTTCTAAACCTTATATACATATTTATGATATATACTTTTATCAGTAGTTCGCTCTTTATTCTTTTTTTCATGCTGTTCAAAGTGCTATTCAAGTTTCTTCAGTCCACTGATCTTTATCTACTGATACACACAGTCAAAGTTCAAAGCTAACTTTCTGATTAGATGACTCAGACACCTCAATCTGACTATATCCACCAGTAGATGAAGAGAACAAAAGAGAGGAATTGTGGAAGAATTTGGAAATATCTCTCCATTTTAAGTTATTCTGACAAAGAAAATAATGAAAACTCGGACACCCCGGAAAGATTGGGTGCTATGAAGAGAATACTTGGTACATATATATCGAAATTTTTTATATTTTCAAAACCACTACAAAGCATTTCAAATTAATGTTGAGTCTGTTATTTCTAATTATTTCATTCCATTCAGTTTCGTATTAAGTCAAATCACAAATTCAAGAGTGTGTAATTAAATTTAATTAGTACTTTATAATTTGCGGTTAGCTACTTTGAAATATGTATGTATGTTAATAAAAATACTTGTTATATGAGCAATCAATAATTAATAATTTATTGTTTATGGCACTTTAGCAGTATAATTTAAGTAAATATCCAGCTAAGTCGCACTAAAGGCAATAATTTAAAATTTACATACTTACGTGTGTAAATAAATATAAATGAATTGTAGTAGGTATTAACAATCAAACCACTCAATCAACAACTGGGTCATTCATGCGACTAGCAATGGGTAAACAGGTTTCATTAAGCCAATTCAAACATACTCATACATACTTACATACATATGAAGTGCCGAACAAGGTTCTCTTGTAATTCAGTAAGAGTAAATCGCTAACTTAGTCGCGTTAACAAGATAAGTGTCAGCGATAAAGATGCAAATAATAATTCGAAAGTCAACTCAACTTGTTCGTGTTTGCATGCAACGTTGTAAAATATTATATTTTCTATTGTTGCTTTTATTAATTTAATCATTTATTCACTATACATGTCTATTTATCAATGATAGGTAATTAATTTACAGTCACAACAAACAGTTTTCAACCCACATAAACTACACTCATATTTACATATGTACAAAGGCAAGTATTTGCGTGCTGATTCTTGCTAATAATTTTAATTGTCAGCACTGTAAATTATCTATACTGATAAAATCTACAGCACTTAATTAATTCTCACGACATTACGCCCGGTAAGGTAAAGACGGATTTATTGCTCGTAGCTGAATAGCGCTCTCCCATAAATTATGGAGTCTTATTTTATACTCTCACAAAATATTCAAGAGAGAGTAGTATAATAATAAAAGAGGCAAATTAACCCACCTATATTATATTGAAATAAAACAAGTAAGAAAGAGTTTAGTTCGGGTGCAACCGAACATTTTATACTCTTGCAACTTCAAGAATCAAAGCCAGGGAAATATCTTAAAATGTAAAACGTCAACCAAAGGATCGGAATCTTAGCAATTTTATATACACATATTGGGTAGTCGAAAAAGTATTTTCGTATTTTGTGAAAGATGTCGTTGCAGTCGTATCTCTCCAGTGCTACCAATCACTTTGTATTATACTATACGGTGTTGGAAAGGCTTCATTTAATAAAAAAAAATGTTAAACTCGGGGAAGTTTACGGATACAATGCTGCATCAGTTCGTATAGAACAACAATGGTTGGGATGAAAGATGCACTTCGCTCTGGTCGACCTATCGTTGAAATGGTCTATGAAATTATGGAAAAGATTGACCAGACCGTCACATAAGCAGCCATGACATCGCTAAGGAAATTAATATTCATCATTAAAAGGTTTTGAACCATTTAGAAAAGGCTGGCTACAAAAAGAAGCTCGATGTTTTGGTGCCACATGAATTGTCTGTGAAAAATGTAATAGAGCGAATTAACATCTGCGATTCTTGGCTGAAACGAAATGAAATCGAGCCATTTTTGAAGCGACTGGTAACAGTAGATGAAAAGTTATCAAATACGACAATAATATGCCAAAAAGCACATGGTCAAAGCGTGGTGAAGCTCAACAAATGGTCGCAAAGCCAGAGGTACGCTATTAAGTTCTGTGCGAAACTCGGTAAAGCTGCGACAGAGACATTTGATATGATCAAGCAGGCTTACCCAGATGTTGCTTTAGCAAGAAGTGAAGATGCTCATTGTCTTTTTCGGCATCAAAGGCATCGTCCACCATGAATTTGTTCCTCCTGGACAAACCGTCAACGCCAAGTTTTACGTGGAAGTCCTCAAGAGACTCAAATGAAGGGTCAATCGGGTCCGACAAGACATTGCAGCCGATTGGAAGTTGCACCACGAAAACGCCCCGGCTCACACCGCCTTTCTTGTGAACAGCTACCTAACCTAGGCCGGCATCCCAACACTTTCGCAGCCGCCCTACAGCCCAGATTTGGCCCCAAAAACTTTTTTGTTTCCTTGCCTGAATAGACCATTGAAAAGGGATCCAAGAAGCATTCACCTCGGCTCTCAAGGCTATTCCGAAGAATATCTTCAGTGATGCCTTTAATGCTTGGAAATCGTGCAGCGTTGCATTGACGCAGAGGGAGCCTATTATAAAAGTTTTTAAAGAATTGTAACGATTGGTTCAATAAATTTTTTTAAATCGACTCTATCCTATTACTTTGCGGACAAACCCTGTGATGCTACATACTAAAAAAATATTTCGATACACAGAGTTTCATTAAGGTAAGAGGGCTAGGGGAAGTAATGTATTTACACAATTCAACCTATTTTCTATACACAGGCTTACTATTTTCGGGAAAGAATTCTGTCTGAATTTCAATTGTATATTTTCGGTCGAAAGTCAACTAGATATACATAGATACTGGGGTTCACATATTCGGTGCCTAGGGGCTTGAACAGTTTTGGTTGGAAGAAGTTATTAGTGCAAAATTGTATCCCGTTATATTAATTACTTCTTGATTTGAGTACTGGAAAATGAGAGAATCAAAAGGAATTTAAAATTGTGCTAAAAGGAAAGTAGGCGTGGTTGTATTCCGATTTCGTGATTAGGCATACAAGAAGTATGTCATATACTAAATTTAGTCGAAATTCGGTAGTTAGGGTCCAGAGATATGGAATTTCTCCAAAATTGGGGCGATTACAACGCCCATCGTCCATATCGGTGGTTAAATTTCGGCTGATTGTTGATTTATTCCACTTTTAGTAGTTTTTATCTTCCATTCATCCATTTTCACACTATTGGTAGGAGTTCTTTTATTTTATTATGGTAGCTTCAGTTGTTTAGCAGATATGTACATTAAACTTATTAAAAGTGGGGCCACTTTTCCAAAAAAATTTTCCTACAGGTGTCACTTTCAACAGCGATATCCTTTACCAAATTACAGTTTTCTAATTTAGTGCTTGTTACGGCACTTTTTATGTTTTCGGTAAATGGCGATTTGCTGACATGGCAGTGGTCCTATTATGCCCATTTACGAACTCGTAATTTTTTTGTACTATGGAACCCGCACATCAAGTTTTTTCAAGATATTTCAATTTTTACTCAAGTTACAGCTTGCACGAACAGAGGGAAAGAGAGACAGTAACAATAACAGGACCACGTCCACTTTTCAAAGCTCCTAAAACTGCGCATGCGCATGCCCATCCTACTGCGATACTTTTTTTCTAATTTTTCTTTTGGCTGGGTTATGCCATTAGTCCTTAAATTTTCAATGCCAGACCAATGGAACTCGTAGTTAAAAGAGTGTATTACTGAAGCAACACATATACAGCTGAAGTTATTTACGCAGTTGGTAGATGTAAAGCAGGTTTCTTGAGGTGTATTTTCGTATGCATTTGAATTATCAGAAAAAGAAAAGAACTTACGATTTCTGCTCATCAACATTGCAGTCATTATCCTTTCTAGGATCCCGAAATCGTTCGAAAGGTGGTAATGTGGGGCAGACGATACTTCCATTAACATTTCACATTTCAAATATACAGACTTAATTTAAGGTGATACAAGAGATTGTTGATTCGTCGATATTTATTATTATGTGTTTTACGAGATACCCTAATAGAAGTTTGTGCACACCAAATATTTCGTCTAATGTATCTGACATCAGAAAACTTCAACGTATAAAAAATATAATATAACAGACACAAAACAATAATTTTAGCGGCTTTTTGACTTCGCGTAAAATACCGATTTTTCGTAGCTCTTTTTTCCCTTAACCCAATATGCTCTTTGCAAAGTTCTGTGCGAGGCAAGCAATGCCTGACAATAGGTTAATCGTTTTGATTTGAACTCAACAACTTCATGTGTGTATGTGTGCATTTTTTTGTGTATTTTTTTATATGAGTGTCGGTTCACTTTGGTAGGTGATGGCAGTGGTGGCCATTAGAGTAGACAAGCAGAGGCCAAAGTTGTTTGTCTTCGTCTATATGTGGTGGCATAACTCATAACTTATGCTTAACGTGGCCATAATAAATAACCAGCAAAGACAATAGAAAATGAGGACAGACATTAATCTTTGGATAAAAGATGACATCGTCTGTTTGGCGGGCTTACCTACGTAGTTGCTGTTGTGAGTGCTAAGGAAAACGGTAGCCGAAAGGGAGATAAAAAACCAAGCATATAAATAAGGGAAATTAAATAAATGATATAGGTGGAATAAAAAAAAATTCCCATAATTTTCAATATAAAGTAAAGTAAGATGAAGATTAAATCAAGAAATATGTATATCTCTATATCTTTTTATCTTTCTAATTACTATTGAGAAAGAATTTTTTCTAACAAAAATTAAATTTCGTTTAAATTTTTACAATCCGCGTCCGTATCTTAGATTTTGCATATTTTTTTAAGGCAACACTGTCATTCAAAAGGAACTACACGAGTCCAAAACCGTTAGCAGATTTCAATTGCAGGTCATTTCCTATGGGTCTGAGAGAATAACTTCAAGAAACGGAAAAGACACGAAAAGAAATTAATTCCGGCTGCATTGAAACTATAATACTACATTTCTTATATCAACGACACTTACATGTATAAACAAATTCTAAAGCGTAATCAACCAACAATTTGGATCCAACGATAAACGATCAGTTTGTATGATAGATACATCCTATACTGGTCCGACATCGCCGATTCCGACAAATGAGCAGCTTCTTGCAGAGAAAAAGGTGTATGCAAAATTTCAGATCTATATCTCAAAAACTGAGGAATCGGGCAGAGTGGAATCGTTGAAAGCTGCAAAACCGCTAAACTTGCCCGAAAGGGCACGCTTACTCCAAGTTCATTACTTTGGTAGTGAGTCGGTACTCTGCTGTCCTCTTGCCTTCCAGCGATGGTTAAAAGGACCTCCTATAAGCTTGGCAAATGCTGGTCAATAACTAAAACTTATACGGTTGAGAAATCCTTATGGCTCAAAGTGAAAAGCGAGAAGTTTTATGAACTACTTGCTTTTAACAAGCATGGTAGGCGCTCTGACTGGATAATGTCCAAAGGAGCGCTGCGAGGTTACATATTTTGTCGGACGTAAATTGCCAAAGATGTATGGCTCCCACGTCACTGTTAACAGTCATAACTTTGAAGTTGTAGATAGTTTCGTATATTACTTCAGACTGAGTAGGCAAATGAGAAGCAAAGTCCTCTCTCGACGAACAAAAACCAAACTCTATAAGTCACTCATAATTCCCGTCCTGCTATATGGTGCAGAGGCCTGGACCATGACAACAACTGATGAGTCGACGTTGTGAGTTTTCGAGAGAAAAGTTCTGCGAAAGACTTATGGTCCTTTGCGCGTTGGCCACGGCGAATATCGCTTTCGATGGAACGATGAGCTGTACGAGATATACGACGACATTGACAAAGTTCAGCGAATTAAAAGACAGCGGCTACGCTGGCTAGATCATGTCGTCCGAATGGACGAAAACACTCCAGCTTGAAAGTATTCGACGCAGTACCCGCCGGGGAAGCAGAGGAAGAGGAAAACCTCCACTCTGTTGGAGAGATCAGGTGAAGAAGGACCTGGCTTCGCTTGGAACATCCAATTGGCGCCACGTAGCGAAAAGGAGAGACGACTGGCGCGCTGTTGTTAACTCGGCTATAATCGCGTAAGCGGTGTCTACGCCAATTAAGAAGAAGCGAAGTATGGAAGAAGGCTAGATGGAATCATCAAGACAATTTCTTCACAACTTACCAGCTTTTGCCATACTAAGAACAAATTGTCGGCGAACTTAGCGAAGCTATTGTGATTGATATTAGTCGCCTTAACAAATTTGTGGTCGCTACAAAAGGCTTCTCTGATCTATAAGAGTTTAGTGATCAATACCTTGGAGTTTTGGGAATCACAAAGGACTATCGTTGATAGTGGTGCCAGTAGAATCCTGCGTTTACCTTTGGTACGAGGATCAACCTTACAACCTAATCTAATCTAGCCCAAAAAAAATAGTTTTAATAGTTATAAAACCTCTCTAAATGGAGAGACATTTAATACTTTTTAGATATTTTACACTTGTCTTTGCCGGGTATAAAGAGTTCAGGTTTGAACGAAACCAGCCGCTCCTTACTTATTATTTATTTCTGCTTCAAGTTCCATTTCTTCCCCAGCGACTGCTTCTGATGTTACTGTTGCGACTACTGTTGTTGTTACGATACTTTGTGAAGCATTTTCGTTTCTGATCCAATCTCTACGTCGGCGCTGCAACTTTGCCACACAACTGCCATGCCATAAGCTTCGGCCGCTACTAACGATGCTAAATTTGTTGACATTAATCATTTGCCATGTCGATAAGTTCATAAAGGGATTAAATGCTGTCGACCAACAGACGGCTGAGTGTTTGTATCAATGTATGAATGTAAGTACATGTGTATATATGTATGTATGTACGTGAGTTGCTTATAGCTGACTGTCCACTTCAACGGTAGCATTGGCAAAAAGCGACTACTGTTGCCTGTTGACCTTTCGGTGAAGTGGCTTGCGTGCGTATGTATGTCTGTGTAGGCTTAAACTAAGAAATGAGTTATTGGGCCGCAGACAGCAAAGTAATAAATTTATATTGTTTATGTTTTTACTGGTACTTTATCATATTTATGTTGAACGGAAATGCTTTAAGATTGATTTCTGCTTGATGGGCTTTTAATGTAAAGGCGCATGTCGAAGTACGATCAGAGGATTCATATGCTGCAGGGTAAATGTGAATAGAATATGCTTCGGGCCGACAATGAAATATGAAACTTACATAAATTATATATTGGTTTTATGGGATTTACGCTTATTTTATCCTCTTAAACTTGATGTTCGGGAAGTTATTTAGTAATGTTAGTAGTCATTTCTGTACATTAAGCTTAGGGATATACATTCAGATGTAAGTAAATATTTATAGTTGGTGATATTGTCTAATTTTAGACTTACCGTGAAATATGGTAACCTAAAATTGAACCGTTCTAATACATAGATCTAATCAATTCGGCATTAAAGCTCAAATCTTTCAATTTTAGTTAAGATTCACCGATTAAAGTTTAAATGTCAACCAATGCGCTTCGCGTAGCTGGAGTTTACCGCAGAAACTAATCATTAGTAAAACATGGAACCATGACATTGAAAGAATTTTTACCGTAATCAATAATTAAACGTACTACTATAAACAAAGTGATAAAGCAGTTGATAATTTCTCGAAAGGTTACCAGACCATTAGATAACGATCACCGTCTATTCGAAAGCAATGTTGAAATACCTATCTCGAAAAGCTTCTCTTGATATTTATCAAGGTCTCTTATGGGAACTAAGTTAAAAATCCAATAATTTATACACAAAGATATACTATGTACAACCTTTTCAGATTTTAACCGGACTTTGAATTAGTTCAATTCAATTGTCCTATAGACGACCCCATTAAAATTAACCTCTTTTGACATTCGTGGTATATTTATGAAAAATATGACAAATGGTGTACTCCAATGAAACTTAAAACACATGTCTTCGGTTGCACCGGAGCTATAATACCCTTCAAAAATAAAAGAGTTTTCCTTACAAGAACTTTTCGATCTGAATAATTTGCTGAAAGATTGTAGTTTTAGGCAATAATTTATGTTCCGACAACTGAGCAACATTTTTGAGTTTTTATAGCCTGAACAGGGTATATTAAGTTTGCCATGAAATTTGTAACGCCTAGAATTAAGCATCGGAGACCCTATAAAGTATATATATAAATGATCAGTATGTTGAGCTGAGTCGATTTAGCCATGTCCGTCTGTCTGTCGTCTGTCGGTATATATACGAACTGGTCCCTCAGTTTTTAAGATATCGTTTTGAAATTTTGTAAACGTCATTTTCTCTTCAAGAAGCTGCTCATTTGTCGGAACTGCCGATATCGGACCTCAATAATATATAGCTGCCATACAAACTGAACGATGAGAATCAAGTTCTTGTATGGAAAACTTTCACATTTCACAATGTATCTTCACAAAACTTGGCACAGGTTATTTTCTAAGATAATAATGTAATATACGAAGAAATTGTTCAGATCGCCTTACTATAGCATATAGCTGCCATACAAACTGAACGATCGGAATCTAGTGCTGGTATGGAAAACTTTTGCATTTGACGTGGTATCTTCACGAAATTTGACATGGATTACTGCTTAAGGTAATAATATAATCTCCGAAAAAATTGTTCAGATCGGATTAGATCAGATCGCTGCCATACAAACCGAACACATAGTTACTAAAAGAAATGCACCTGTGAAGGGTATATTAGCTTCGGTGCAGCCAAAGTTAACGTTTTTTCTTTTATAATGTTTAGTGAATAAAACGAATCGTCTCCAAAAAACTATCTCATCGAGTAAGCCGATATATACCAGACTTGCTTGCCTGTGATCTGTTTCAATTTCTGAAACTTAAAATTCTGCTCAGTAGAATGTTCGATGACGTCGTAGAAGGAAAAGCTAAAGGTAGTAAACGCCATCGCCGACGAGGGTTGTTGTTTGACAGCGATATTGTTTTAAAAGACGTAATTTCTCCCTCCTAAACTTGATCAGATATTATCAGAGAAGTCAGTAAAAGCTGATTTTTCTATAGCAAATAATACAAAGTTTAAAAGAAAAGAATATCGAAATAAGTTGAAAATCTTAAGAAATTTTAGATGAAATTAGGTCATTTTTTTTTAATTTAAGCTTAGTCGTTTGACAAAAGTATTGCTGGGTTTTCCTTAGGTCTAAATTAGAAAAAAATTGTCTCTAATTATGATTTAATGACGCGTTTATTCGCAATTTATGAATACACACATTTCGGTAGTTCGAATAAACACGCCGATAAATCATAATTAAAAAGACTTTTTTATTTTTAATTTATTCAGTCCAGACATTTCTGTAATTAAAAGTGCATATTTTCTAAATAATATGTACAATATATTTGTATTAAAATGACATCTCATAAATACTCAATGTCTCGCAGTTATGTTGCCTACAAATGAAAACTCTTCTTGTTGCATTCATTTCACTTTCAAATGTGCCGACAAAGGCGTTGGTGAAACCACAAAAGCAACGCCGCGACATAATAGGATAGACGCTTCAAATTCAAACGAAAAGCCGGCATACAACAGCAACTGAGTATTACGAAGTGCCGTACAATGAGTAAAACCCACAAGAAGAATAAAGCGTAGTGTCCGATAGTGCAGCGTATGCAGTGGCCGAGTGTACACCTTTCGGTTGCTATCGCCAACACTGGCGCTCTGGCTTCAAAATCACAAGTACGCGGACTAAACTCAACAAAACCAAAGAGTTGTTTCTTTTTTGCTCCACAAACGAAGTCATTTTTCTTAACGAGTCTAAAAGGTATCAACGAACATCGACCGACCCACCTCGACTTGCAAGAACTCGACTCGACATGACAGCTCGATTTAATATTACAATTTATGTTGGCCATTAAAATGTCGGATGACTCCGCTCTTTATTTTATGTGATTATAATAACCCAGGCGTTGAAGCAACAACATAAAAACTTATATATTATACACACCATAACAAAGAGTATATAGATATGTATTTATGTATGTCTGTATGTAAGCACGAAAATTATAACAAACAAGATTACTGTAGCAAGGGTTCAGACTAACCAAACGCTCAAGAGGCAGTCCGCAGTCAGCAGGCTAAGTGTCTGCATAAATGCAGCTTGCAAAGTGAAGACGCTCGCTCTTGTAAGCTCGTTCCCATTTGCCTGTCACATTTTGGCGGATTTAGATTCTCTTTGTTGTCACCACCTTTGCTACCTACTGCATGAGCTATTAATTTGTCTTGACATAGGAATGAATTTACCATGAAAAATATGTTCATATATATTCGAATGAACTTCTTCAAGAGTTTCGATAATATTTCTGTAGAAAGATCTGCCTTTTAAATCGACTGTCGCGATTTGGGTTTACTACGACTGAATAATTGACGAACACTGCTGGAAAACTGCAAACCGTTGTTGCCTCCATCATTTATTTCCCTCAACCGCCGCATTGCACGGGCCTCCAAAATCTTAATCCTCCAGTCTGTAAGACGTTGTTTGAGGGTCCACTATGTTCATGGGCTTAGGTGCACATGCAGTCACTACGTAGAGCATAGATAAACCTCATCAAGTCATATTTTGGTTTCAGTAGAGACTTTTTTTATATCAAAAATAATGTTTTAATAACAGAAATTTGGAGTCAACGTATTAATTTTGAGTGCTTCAGAAGGTGAACACCTGCTGTTTTTACTTGATCTTCCAATCGAACATTGTGGGCTCGGTAATTTTGGCACACTTTTTAAACCTATTTACAAAATAACTGTAGATTATTGCGACCAGCATATAACACAAATACTCCAATTGATTAACAATTTATAGTTGAAAGTGTTTTTTGTTATTAACATGCGTACGCTACGAGCACCTAACTTTGACTTGGACCACAATTTTGTAACTTCTTTTATTCACGCCTTGCACTTCTAATATCTGAGAGCATTCATCGGCAACTCGGGAACTGTGGAACGGCATATCAAGCTCAAGACAAACAAGTAAGGAAGGGCTAAGTTCGGGTGTCACCGAACATTTTATACTCTCGCATGGTAAAGTGATAATCGAGATTTCATTATCCGTCATTTACATATTTTTCAAATACCGTATTTGTGTAAAGTTTTATTCCGCTATCATCATTGGTTCCTAATGTTTATACTCGTATTATACAAAGAAGGCATCAGATGGAATTCAAAATAGCTTTATATTGGAAGAAGGCGTGGTTGTGAACCGATTTCAGCCATATTTCGTACATGTCATCAGGGTGTTAAGAAAACATTATATACCGAATTTCATTGAAATCGGTCTAGTAGCTCCTGAGATATGCTTCTTGGTCCATAAGTGGGCGGCGCCACGCCCATTTTCAATTTTTAAAAAAAGCCTGGGAGCAGCTTCCTTCTGCCACTTCTTCCGTAAAATTTAGTGTTTCTGACGTTTTTTGTTAGTCGGTTAACGCACTTTTAGTGATTTTGAACATAACCTTTGTATGGGAGGTGGGCGTGGTTATTATCCGATTTCTTCCATTTTTGAACTGTATATGGAAATACCTGAAGAAAACGACTCTGTAGAGTTTGGTTGACATAGCTATAATAGTTTCCGAGATATGTACAAAAAACTTAGTAGGGGGCGGGGCCACGCCCACTTTTCCAAAAAAATTACTTCCAAATATGTCCCTCCCTAATGCGATCCTTTGTGCCAAATTTCACTTTAATATCTTTATTTATGGCTTAGTTATGACACTTTATAGGTTTTCGGTTTCCGCCATTTTGTGGGCGTGGTAGTGGGCCGATTTTGCCCATCTTCGAACTTAACCTTCTTATGGAGGCAAGGAATACGTGTACCAAGTTTCATCATGATATCTCAATTTTTACTCAAGTTACAGCTTGCACGGACGGACGGACAGACGGACGGACAGACAGACATCCGGATTTCGACTCTACTCGTCGCCCTGATCACTTTGGTATATATAACCCTATATCTGACTCTTTTAGTTTTAGGACTTACAAACAACCGTTATGTGAACAAAACTATAATACTCTCGTTAGCAACATTGTTGCGAGAGTATAAAAATAAAGAGACCGAAATTCTTGCAACAAGTTGCTACAGAGTACAAGAAATAGTTTTGTTAACCTAACTGTTGTTCGTATCACCTAAAATTAATCGAGGCATATACATATATATATATAAATAAGCGGGATTACAATACAAATTGAAATATGGTTGCTTGTCTGTTCGTCTGTCTGTCCGTGCAAGCTGTAACTTGAGTAAAATTTAAGGTATCGTCATGAAACTCGGCCAAAAACTTATAAATTGCCATAACTAAATGGAAATCAAGATACAAAAGTGTAATTTGATAAATCGAATCACATCAAAAATGGGTACTTCCTGTGATTTGAAAATGTAAAATAGACGTGATCCCGCCTTTTTATAGGCTTAATGTACATATATGTATATCTCTCATAACATTCAAGCTATATTACCCAAATTTGCACAGGACACTTCGGAACTTCTTCCGAAATCAGACAAAAACTACGCCAACTTCCCATCTGACATATTTTGAAATTGTACCTGATTCTTTCACTTTCCAGTATACAAATCAACAACCATTTCATGTTTCCGGATAAAACTATACACGAATGGAATTTTGAAGGTCTTTCTTACGCCCAAACGTTGTCGATTTCGGACTATAAATTTTCAAGAACCCAAACGCCAAATTTGAGGACCCCACAGCTTATGGCTGATTTTTCGCCGAAAATACCAGTCAACCAGTGAGAGATATTATTGAAATTCGTGAAAAATGTTTCTTTGATAATAATATACCCTGTGTCAAAATTCGATTGAATCACTTCCTTTTTTCGGTTAAATCCCTTAAGGTTTTCGATCTTCCAGTTGACTTTTTATCATACATATCGGGCAATATGCAAGTTTAAAGAGAGTTTCACCAACTCCTAAAAATACTTATCATTGCAAGTTGCAAAAGTATAAAATATTCGATTACTCCCGAATATAGCTCTTTTCCTTACTCGTTTGAAATTAAATTTTCTTAACACCTGAAGTTATTTATTCGACTTTGATCTCTGCAAGTTGCAAGAGTATGAAATGTTCACATACCTTCATCTAACCCAATTCTCTAATTACGAAGATCGTCGAGGGTCCTATTGACTTTACCAAATATACCATATTTGACAGCAAACGTGTGTTAACAAGTTAAACTATCTAGCCCCTAGATTTATTACGTGCCCGTCGGAATCGATGACTAAAAGCGCTTGAAAACGATTGGACTCGTTTTAAAGTCGTACCAAAGGTTATAAGAGAGTATGGGAGATTTTTTTTTGCATTGAGGTCACAAAAGTGTGCTATAAAGAAAAATATGTATCTTCTGGTATTTGAAATTCAATAGTTTTTAAAAAACTTGCAAAATTTTTGATAAAAACGAGAGGTCATTAAACTCCAACAAAAATTTTGATACAGGCCCACGTATCGTTTTGCAAGCCAAATTAAATAACATAATATAATCGTTTTAATAACATCGTTATCATTTTTAGGAATAAGAGTACAGACTATCTATAATTAGATGTCTATAGCACTTTAAATTCTTCCTTAAAAGTTCCAAATTTGCTGAAAAGTATTTATTTTGCAAATAAAGCACATCGTTCCCTCTAAAAGATTTTATTAATTTCTGGTATACTATGTAAGTAGTAATTGCAGAATATCGAAATTGCCAATAAATTTTGAAGGCACAATTTTTAATATAAACAAATTTCATTTTACACCATCATAAAATCATTTACAAACAACATAATAAATTTATACACTGTACTCATTAGTTTTCGTGCCAATTTGCGAAATAATATTTTTGGTGGGAAATTCACTAATGCTAATTAAAATGTCAGCATTAAAATTCTACAAATGTACCGTATAATTTTTCGAAACACAAGGCGACTTTATTTATTTCTTTAAATATTTTAAAATATTTTCACATGCTCAATAACAAATATGCTTGTTGAAAACCGCCACTAAATCCCAAGTGGATTTTTGAAATGACCCTCGATGACGATTTTTCTTTTCTTGCTGCTGGCATTTATTGCATTTCATTTATTATAAATAATAAACATTTTACGTTGTTTTCAAACAAACACAATTTTCGAATTTTTATAGCACAGCTTTTCATTCAGTTTTATTTTTGTATTACATTTTGAAAATTTTCCCTAATACTTGCATAAATATGGCGTTCCCAAATGTAGAGTACTAAGTAGAGAGTGATGGGCCAAAATAGGTTTGGTTTCTTTTAGTAGCGAGATGTCAAAGGTCTTTTATTATAATGGTTTCTTTAACATGAGCAAATCCAAAGTGAAAACGATGCTCATTGTCTTTTTTGACATCAAAGGCATCGTCCACCATGAATTTGTTCCTCCTGGACAAACCGTCAACGCCAAGTTTTAGTTGGAAGTCCTCAAGAGACCCAACCGAAGGATCAATCGGGTCCGACAAGACACCGAAGCCAATTGGAAGCTGGACCACGACAACGCACCGGCTCCCAACGCCTTTCTTGTGAACTGCTACCTAACCAAGGCCGGCATCCCAACGCTTCCGCAGCCGCCCTACAGCCCAGATGTGGCCGCCCGGACTTTTTTGTTTCCTTGCTTGAAAAGACCGATGAAAGGCAAGCATTTTGAGACGACAGAGGGGATCCAAGCAGCATGAACCTCTGCTCTCAAGGCTATTCCAGAAAATGCCTTCCGTGATACCTTCAATACTTGGAAATCGCGCTGGCAGCGCTGCATCGACGCAGAAAGAGCCTATTTTGAAAGTTTTTAAAGAATTGTAACGATTGGTTCAATACATTTTTTTAAATCGACTCAGTCCTCTTACTTTTCGGGCAAACCCTGTATATTTATGAAGTCAAAAGTCTCAGAAAATCTGGCGGATACCTTAGAACTAGGCACCAGCTTGTAGAAAATAAAAGAAGGGCGAACTATTTTTTCGCATTTGACCAGACATCGCAAGAGTCAATCCGACAACATAAAGGAACAATTTATATTCCAATTTTTGGAACAAGATAAAACTACTAAAATTGGTTTAAAGATAAATCGTATTTATTGAGATCCTTTATTACCAGGACAGTCGGATCTATATAACCGGAGTAAGCTCGAATATATATGTATATCTCAGATTTTTCAACTCGACAGTTTTCAAAAATATTCAGAGACCACTTATGGTGCTATAACGGTCCACAAAATGGGATCAAAAAAAATCATATGTTAACTTCGGTTGCTCTCTTCGCAATTACAAAAGATTCCATACCAGAACTTGATTCCGATCGTTCAGTTTGTATGGCAGCTATATACTAAAGTTGTCCGATATCGGCGATTCCGACAAATGAGTTGCTTATTGGGCAATGTTTTAGATAGATATTTCAAAAACTGAGACACTAGTTCGCGTATATACAGAATGATGAACGATAATCTTTAAATCGACTCAGATCGTCACGCTGATCATATATGTACTATATATATATGTATATATATATATATGTATATACATACGAGTATATATGGTCTCTGTGTATTACAAGCTTCGTGGCAAACATAATATACCTTAAGAAGGGTATAAAAATGGTACCGAGATATTTGTAAAATCTGTATCATTATGTTTTCGCCCTCGATTTAACAAATACATATGTAAAAGGATAAAATCTAATTTCACCAAAAAATGGGTTGTGCATTTAAATAATACAAATTTTACCGAATACCACTATTACAATGCAAATTCGTCTAATAATATTTAAGAGCCGCTGAATTCAGCACGAATTCCTAAAATTAAACTATTCTCAAGTGCATGACAAGAAAAATCGCTACCGTTAATTTGCATTTAAGTTGCCTAATAAATTTACGAGAGCGACGGCTGTTCAACGCGAAATTCCAATATTTCTTCAGCTCATCCACAGTGGAATGTGTCGCACATTTCACAAGTAAATCCGATGAAAAATTGGTGAAAAGTGTCAGCAAAACAACGCATAAGACACGACAGCCAAGCAATCGCCTAATAAATTAAAATTAAAAATCTAAAACTGTCTTGTGTGAAATTAGCCATGGCAAGCAACAAATAACAACAACAAGAACAGGCAAATATATATAGAAATGCCAAAAGATAATAAATAATCTTCAAATACAAGTGGATAAACTATACACAAACACATTGGACACATACGCGATTATTAAAATAATATATATGCCTTAAGAATTCAAATGAAAAACTAATTGTCCACCTACACGCGCCATGGCCGACATATTGTAAGTTGGTGGGCACGAGTATATTTATTTGTTTGTGCGTACATATACTTATTCACGTTTATGTGTGTGAGCTTCAAATGTAAAAGTTTAATGTATTTTTTAATTAATTCTAATGGTAGCGTTAGTATTCTTTCGTAGTATTCGAGGTCTTGCAATGGGATTGATCGTTAAGAACGGCCAAATAAACTCTCTACTTTTACGCACACACTTATACATACATATGTATTACGCAATATTATTTTGAATTTATATGAATGTTTAAACAATAAAGCATTGTTTATATAATTTATAATATATATAAGGAAACTTATTATATAAAGCTTCCTATTTCCTAAAATACAAGATTTGCTCTTGATGGTCATACTTTCGCATATATGTATGAATATATTACTAAGAGCAAAAAATAGTAAGACTTTGTTCATAATTTTAAAATTCTTAATTTATTCTGCAAAATCTATCTCGTCCCCATTAAAGTAAAATCCATTACACGAAATACACTTGTGCCAACGTTTTTTCCAATCCTCGAAACAATCAATTTCGAGAAAAGCCTTCAATGCGCATAGCGATTCACGTTTAATGTCTTCAATTGACTCGAAACGGTTTCCCTGGAGCGATCGATCGAGTTTGCTGAATATCCAGAAATCACACGGAGCTAAATCAGGTGGTTGCGGCACGATATTGTTTAAAAATTTAGCAAAAAACTCACGAAGAATCAATGCAGTATGCGACGGTACATGATCGCGGTGTAAAAACCAAGCGTTGTCGGCCCAAAATTTCGGCCTCTTTTTAAGAATAACTTCACGCAAACGACGCATTACACTCAAATAGTATTCCTTGTTGGCAGTTTGGTCAGTCAGAAGGAATTCGGAGTGGACCATACCTCGATAATCAAAGAAAACTGTCAATATAACCTGATGTCGGCACGTTTTTCGGATTCGGCTCACCTTTGTCACGATATTCGGACAATTGATCGCCCATTTCCGGGTAGTAAGCATAGATCCAAGACCCATCGCTAGTAATAATACTTTTCATCACATCCTGGTAATCGGAAAGCATTGTTTCGCAGACGTTAACGCAACGCTGTTTTTTGAAAAAAATAGTAATTTGGGAACAAAGAATTTAGTTTAACTTTCTTAGGCCCAAATGATCTTTCAAAATGGTTTTCACTGATGCTTCTGATATTCCAACGATGCCAGTAAGATCTCTGACTGTAAATCGTCGATTCTCAAGCTGCAATTTTTATATTTTATTGACGTGTTGATCATCAGTTGATGTTGATATCCTGGACGTAGTTCGTTGTCAACGTGCTCTCGACCATCTTTGAATAATTGGTACCAATCAAAAACACTTGCTCGCGACAAATAATTATCACTGAAGGCCTATTCCAACATTCTGAACGTTTAGGTACCAGAAATTTGATTCCGCACACAAAATTTAATGAAGCATCTTTGTTGAATAATTTACCTTATCGTAAACATCGCCGAATGCATTTTATGTACTTCAGAAAAAAAAGACAGTCTCTTGTGAATACTATTTGATTTAAAAATCTTATAGAAACTTTGTAAAGCTTTGGAATACTTTAGTTCTAAATTGTTTCTTTCATATCAGTTTAAAATTAAATAAATAGTTTCAAGTTTAACGCATTCAATAGAATAGAACTACAAACTCTCTATTCAAAAGTTTTTTATGAACAATATATATATATACATCTGATCAAATTTGACCCGGATAGGCAAAAAAACATTATTATCGATCAATAAGAGATGTTGAGATCCTCTCTAATGTCAGCACGTATATTTTACTGTAATTTTTTCGATGTTATGACCATTAACAGAGCTTTCGATGACTTCACCACCTTCGCTGACTGTTTTGTGCCATTCAAATACTGAAGTTCGTGATAAATTATACTTCTCAAAACACTGCTGCAACATTTTTAACGATTCCACAGCCGTGTTCGAAAGAATTTTGTCGTTTCGGTTCACAGGCGAACTTTTGATGGCCCAGTTCGGTTCAAATTTGATCAAGTGGTATAATATACAACATTTTTCTATAAATATAATTAGATTATAGAAAAATGTATAAGCTTTGAAGGACCTGCGTATGAAGGACTATATAAATTAAAAGCTCATGAGAAGTACTCAAGGAAAATGTAAAAATATTTAGCGTTAAAAAAAATATATTTCAAAAAAGACGGCACTAAAATTGTAAAAAGATCTTTAGCAGTATTCGTATATATTTCTCTAAAGCCTTTAGTCGATTGGTTTGACAAACGCAAAAGCTGTTAAGATCGTTTCAGTAAGAAAAATATTAGAATTAGATATATTGTTCTCGTACCGAGAAAACAAGCATTATGTCCTTGTATAACTGTATACATATGTATGTGACGGCACTCTGGGAAAACTTCAACAGTCATTACTATCGGAACAATACCTATCATTATAGAACGAAAAGTGTCAACAATAAGCACAAATTTGAAAGGTATATTTCGATCAGGATATCGTCTTGCCATAAATACCCTTACATTCAACGATGATGCCGATCACGCGGAATTATTCATGCTAATTGTATGGTATAATCAAAAATCGGTTGGCTGGTTGATTTATCGCGCTTTTAATAGTTTTTAACAGTACCGTTTTATGAGAACTGGGCGGATTTATCCAATTCCATCCGATTTTACAGATTGGTGAAAGTTCATGTAGTGTTATTGGAAATA
Organism: Bactrocera neohumeralis; assembly: GCF_024586455.1. Lineage (NCBI taxonomy): Eukaryota > Metazoa > Arthropoda > Insecta > Diptera > Tephritidae > Bactrocera > Bactrocera neohumeralis. The sequence continues at coordinate 41,989,092 of NC_065920.1, read as the reverse complement.
TGTACACTAAACCTATTAAAGGGCAGGACCGCGCCCACTTTTTCACAATTTCAGCCCACAGGTGCACATCGTTACTGCAATCCTCTGCGTCAAATAAAAGGTTTTCATGTAATGATATTTTGTGGGCGTGGCTATGATCCGATAACGCCCGTCTATGAACTGTGCCTTACATTTGTCCCAAGGAATAGGTGTATATGTGTATAAAAATAACGAATTTTGCCAAAAAAAATGTGTTTTACTCTGGTAGGCCAACGACGTTTTAAGAAAAGAGAGTCGAAAGAGGTTCTGAACTTATAATTCTTCCACATAATTCTCCAGATGTGGCTCGTGGGACTTCTCTTTTTTCCAAACTTGAAATAGTTACTCCCCGTGTAGAAATTTGATTCTAGTAAGAATGTTATCGCCACTATGGAGATTGAGAGCTTCATAAACCTTTTTTCACATGCGGATCAGAAAACTTTGAGCATTACCTAGCTCTTTAGCAAAAATTATGAAAAAGTGAACATGCCCCCTACCTCTAATAAGTCTAGTATAGAGTGTTATATAAATAAGATTTAAAAATACGCAAATACGATCGTATATCTTCTCCTTCTTTTTCTTCTTTACTGGCGTAGACACCGCTTACGCGATTGTAACCGTGTTAACAATAGCGCGTTGGTCGTTTCTTCTTTTCGGTACGTGGCGCCAATTGGAGATTCCAAGCGAATGCAGGTCCTTCTGCACCTTTACTTTCCAACGGAGTGGAGGTCTTCCTCTGATTCTCCCGGCGGGTACTGCGTCGAATACTTTCAGAGCCGGAGTGTTTTTCTCCATTCGGACAACATGACCTAGCCAGCTTAACCGCTGTTTTTTAATTCGCTGAATTACATATGTCAATGTCGTCGTACATCTTATACAGCTCATTGCTCCATCGAATGCGATACTCGCAGCGACCAACGCGCAAAGGACCATAAATCTTTTTCAGAAACTTTCTCTCGAAAACTCGTAACGTCGACTCATCAAATGTTGATCGTCCAAGCCTCTGCGCCATATATATTATAGAGTTTGGTCTTTAGTTTTTGTTTTAGGGAGTCTGCATTCTTTCGCTGCGACACGGCACTCCCCATCGTACCAGCTGTTCTTTTGCATTTTCCGAAAACCAATGGCTTCTGTTGCAACTGTAAGTAAGGAGCTTGAAATGCCGTCTCACAGTTCCCTCATACTAAGTTGTTGACGAGTGCTCTCAGAGAGCAGGAGTGCAAGTCGAGTAGAAAATCGCTCGGCTGTCTGTTGTGATGGGAGCTTCTCGACGTGAACCTTCCTTATGTTTGTTGACGTGCGTTTTTAGCTGCACAGAGGTGGGTGCGGATCTTGGCTACAACAAGGTAATGGTCCAAGTCAATGATAGGACCTCGGAGCGCACGCACATCTAAAACACTAGAGACGTGACATCCGTCTATCACAACATGATCGATCTGGTTGGTGGCGTTTCGGCCCGGCGACAGCCAGATATCTTGATGAATTTTCCTATGCAGAAATCTAGTACTACAGATAACCATATTTCGGGCCCCGGCGAAGTCGATCAGCTTCAACCCATTCGGGGATAATTCCTCATGGAGGCTGAATTTAACGACTGTTGTGCCAAAGATACCTGCCTTGCCCACCCTGGCGTTAAAGTCGCCAAGCACGATATTGACATCGTGATGGGGGCCATGTGTGCTTCAAGCGCTCACAAAAGGCATCTTTGGTAGCATCTTTGGACGCAAAACAGAGATATGTTGAAGAACCTCGCTTTGATGCGGATTGCGGCTAGACGTTTATCTACCGGGGTGAATGACAGTACTCGGCGACCGAGTCTCTCTCCCACCACAAATCCCACACCGAATTTGCGCTCTTTTATATGGCCACAAGGACCTATTCGCATCAGTTCTTGTACCGTCCATGTCATTTCGTGGACGGCGGTGATGTTAGCCTTCACTTTAACGAGGACATCAACCAGCTAGGCATCAGCACCCTATCAATTAAGAGACCGAACATTCCAGGTGCAAGCCCTCAAATCATAATCCTTAATTCGTTCGCCATGGTCGTCATAAAAAGAGGGGTCTTTCATCCGAGGCTAATTGTTATTTTTCATTCGGTGCATTTTTTACGTGGCTGGTTCCAAACCCAGCGCACAACCCTGCAGAATGAATGTTTCGCCTTCTCACTTTGGTTCGCCTTCAAACACATGTTCTTTGGCTACCCAGAGGATGCTTGGTCTAGGACCGGAAGTCGTGAGCTACTTGAGCCATATGTAAAACAATCGTTTCTGACCACTCCCAAGTGATTGGCGATCAGAGAACTTTCCTCAATTGGGTGAACTTCTACACATGACTCCATCCGCAAATATGTCGTAAAATAGTAATATAAATTAAGCAAAAATTAAATACAAATATAACTAACATGACCACATATTTAATTTATTAGATATAAGAAAAAAACGAAAATGGCAAAATTCAGTTAATCTAGCCAATATATTTTCTCGAAATCCCTCAAGAATTTTTATTAATTTTTTAAAATCCAACTAAATTCACTTAAATATATTTAGAATGCCCATTCATTTACGTGTACATAAACACTCCCACAGACGCGTATGCCTTTGACAAGTTGTGACGTCGCTAAAATGTGAGGTTGCAACGCCAAGCAGTTTTCACTGAATTGGCGCCACGGAGAAAGACATTGCCATTAGTTGACGGACCATGCGACCTCTGGCACCGCAATATCTGCAATTTATTCTTTGTTTCACGCCATAAATTCCGACTAATTAATCTGTCCGCGATGAAAAATGTTCGCCAAATGTTTTGTTTATAGAATATTTAATTTGTTTTAATTATTTTTTGTCTTTTATTTTTTTTTTCTAAAAATTAACATTTTAAGCTGTTTTGTGACCCATTAAGAATGCCTTCGCACAGCTATTGAATGCTCAAAGCTCCTGCCTTCACGCGGGCGAACAAATATTTTTATGTGATTTTCAGTTTCTAGTTTTTAAATTTTCAACAAACGGCCACTTGCTCATAATTCAAATGTGATTTTGATTTATTGACTTGTAAAATATTTTGTACAACAGCATATTTATTTAAATCGTCTTTGAGAGGAAATGTTAAGCCATTTATCACTTGGCGTATTAGTGGCATAAGTATTATAAATAAAAAAGTATTTCGGTTTTTTTGAAATATTATGTTTGTGCCAGCTCTTTCTTCTTATTTCTATTTCTCTATTCTTATACTAATTAAATACTTAGTTTATGGGCTTATGGCTTATAATATATATTTATATGTACGTATTCTCAGATTTGCGTAAATACCGTCGCAAGCTATGAGTTTAAGAACACATGTGCGCCGCTCGTTGCTTTTGTATGGTTATTGCTTTAGTATTAATAGTATGGTTTTAATTTTATTGCTTAGTAGTCTTTTGTACTGGCTGTTTGTATTCAACAACATAAATAATAATACTGCTTAAATTTATGCTAATTTGACAATGGCCATAAATTTTTGACATTTCTGTTAACAGCTTATAAAATACGAAAAGAACCATTTGCCACAAATTCGTTGCGGTTCTCTTTGAAGAAATCAAATTTAAATAGTTGTATTTAATACCATAATATACCCACTAGAACCCCTGTGACTCGATGTTATTTTCGACTTTTTTTTATTAAATATTTAGTAAATCTATAGATTTGTAAATAAATAAAGAAATACCGAAAAATCAAGTTCGGTTGCCTCAAAGCTTAGGTCATCAATACAGTTCTGCAGAAATTCGAAAATTTTAACTCGCTTAGAAATAATAAAAAGATCACAAAAGCGAAGAGAGAAAACCGGAACCAAGTGTAAAAAGTTGACGACCCCGTCCCTACAGAAATGTTTCTAATGCTTAATTTTGAGCTTGATTAGCTCTCTTCCCACTTACTACCTGAATGTTTTTGAAGAATAAGTCAAATATGACTTAGCATTTTATGCTCCGATCACATCTGTATTAAATTTGATCTCTTGTTTATGTTCGTCAAAATGTCAAATTCGTTTCCATTGTTTTGAAAATCAATAATATTAGGTTGTCAAATATCTCCCTTCCGCTTATTTGCTCTTTATTCATGAAAAGTGTTACAGTGATATGCGCCGTTTCGTTCGATAATCTGTTTCCTTCTAGACGGAAACTTCATAATACCCCGCTCGTAAAAGACCCCCTCCTTATTTGCGAAGAACTCGGACAGCCACTTTTCACAAGCCTCTTTTGAGTTCAACTTTACATCAACAAGGGCGTCCGCCATGGACAGGAACAGGTGGTAATCACTTGGCGCTATAGCCGGACTATGTGGTGGATGCGATAAAACCTCATATCCGAGCTCCCGTAGCTTCTGGTGGATATCGCAGGCGTTAATTCGGTCCAGAAGGTTTTTTTGCGTCAAAACATGCGGCACCCAAACATCAAGCTTTTTTGTGTATCCAGCCTTCTGCAGATGGTTTAAAATGGTTTGATGACTAACTCCCATCTTCTGGGCGATGTCACAAAATGCCACATGCCGGTCTAACTTGATGTTTTCCATGATTTGATCGGTATTCGTTGTCACAAATCTTCAGCCGGCTAGCTTATCCATGGTGTCGTTTTCACCTGCTCTAAAACGTCGAAATCATTCCTCCGCAGTTCGAAGTGATTGAGTACCATCCCCCAAAACCCCATTAATCTCACGGAACGTTTCTTTAGCGGATTTGCCTTTAACGAAGGAAAACTTTAAAATAGCGCGAATTTCGGCGTTAGTGAACTCCATGTTTACACGTCTATAACTGTTGAACGCAATATCCAACCTAATCATGCATAGCGTCGTTTTGTAGGTTATGTCAAGACCTTTCAAAGATGTATATTATAGATACGAGCTCTGTAGCGCTTAATACATAGCCGCGAAATTCAAATGACAAAAAGCGGAAAGGAGAAATTTGACAACTAATATAAACAAATATTTAAAGCATGGTAACTTCATGAAGCAATTACATTACTTTTTTATCCGAAATACTAAGGATAACGACAAGGAAATGTTCCGAGAAATTATAAAACATTTCGTGTCCTCGTGGTACGGATGACTGATTAATCGAAGGAACTGAAATAATTGAAACAGATCTATTTGACAATCAATATAATTATATACTATACCAAAACTATCAGGATATGATCAGGATATATGATAGAACGAGTTGAATTTCGGATGTCTGTCTGTCCGTCCAGAAGAGGTTGATATTACTTATGAACAAAACGAGACTAATGCCACGAAAACAAAATTGAATATATATGTATGTATATTGAAAACGCTGTAACTAAATCAAAAGTTAGGCTAAAGGGAGGGGCTTCTGTAGAAGGAAAATTATTGGAAAGTGGGTGTGATCTGCCTTCTTAATAATTTTTCATATCTCACAAACCGCTATCGGTTTTTTAATATGGCTACAAAATTTGACCGATAGGGACAGCAAACGACGCTATATTTTTTCCTTTTGACATTTCTCTTCAGTAAGGTTTACCATTTCATCATGGAAATATATACGATCCAACAACGAGTCGAAATTATCAAAATTTGCTACCGAAATATTGACCGCAACATTAATAGCGCTACGTCCAATTTATGGTCGTCATAACTGTCCTGTCAGATCAAGAATTGAGAGTCTAGTGGAAAAATTTGAATTCACGGTACAAAATGTTGCCATGTCAGTGGGACAAAGAAGTGCCCGTAGTGGCGAGAATATTGCTGTCGCTAGGGCATCAATTGAGGAAGACCCAAATTAGTCTCTCACACTTCGTTCTCAAGCATTGGGCATCTCTGTGACGTCGCTGTGGCAAATTTTACGAAAAGATCTTGGCCTACATCTTTACAAGATCAAATTGACGCAAGAACTGAAGCAGTTTGACTACTAGAATAGTCGTATGTTCGTGAATTGAGTGGAGCAACAACTGTCGAATGTAACATTCGATTGGTTCATTCAATTTGCCGCCTCGGTCGTGCAATTTGACACCGTTAGACTATTTCCTGTGGGGATACGTCAAGCCTAGGGTCTGGCCAACAAGCCAGCGACGATTGGTGAACTTCTTACGAATATTGAACGTGAAATTGCAGCAGTATCGCCCAATTCATGCTTGAAAACCGTTGAAAATTAGCTACAAATTTAATGGTAAATGTTTATTATCCTTCGAAAGAACATTCTTTGGCATTTAGTTTTTGAAGATTTTCTCTTTCAAATGTTGACCGCGACTACGTCTCAGATGGTCCAACCGTTGAGTCCAATTTTCGATGACTCGTTCGAGCATTTCCACTGGTAACTGGTTCCGTTTTAGTTGAAACCAAATATCGGCTTCAATTCAGACATCAAATAGTCTGTTATCAGGGCGCGATAACAGTTGCCATTGTTGGTTACGTCCTCGAAAACGTCGAATATTCTCGGAACTTTTCAAGAGCACATAGAGCAAAGCGATGTCGCTTGCGAAGGTCAAGCGGCTTCAGTTCTTGCACAAGCTGCGCCAAGTCCTTCCACACGTCAGTCCGAGTTGCTGCGAACAGCGCCGAAACGACTTTTTACGGTCTTCGTGTACATCTCAGCCACGGCTTCTATATTTTCTTCAGTGCGTGCTGGTCGTGATCTATTTGGTCGAATATTATCCAAAATGAATAGTACGCTCAGTAGGCCGATTATGTTGACCATACAGGTTTTGTCCGTAAAGTAGCACGAGTAGATTTAAAAAAAAAATTATTGAACCAAGCGTTACAATTCTTTAAAAACTTTCTAAATAGGCTCCTTCTGCGTCGATGCAGCGCTGCCAACGCGATTTCAGTATTGAAGGTGTCACGGAAGACATTAGTCGGAATAGCCTTGAAAGCCGAGGTGCATGCTGCTTGGATCCCCTTTCATCGGCCCTTTCAGGCAAGAAAACAAAAAAAGTCCGGGTGGGGCCACATCTGGGCTGTAGGGCGGCTGCGGAAGCGTTGGGATGCTGATCATCGTTAGGTAGCTGTTCACAAGAAAAGCCGTGTGAGGCGGGGCGTTGTCGTGATGCAACTTCTAATCGGCTGCGATGTCTTGTCGAGCCCAATTTACCTTTTATTTGAGTCTCTTGAGGACTTCCACGTAAAACTTGGCGTTGACGGTTTGTCCAGGAGGAACAAATTCATGGTGAACGATACCTTTGATGTCAAAAAAAGACAATGAGCATCGTTTTCACTTTGAATTTGCTCATTCTTCCAGTATTCATCAGCAGCCTCTTCCCGGCCCTCCAAAAAGGCCTGGTGCCACAGGAACACACCACCTCTTGCTAAAGCAACATCTAGGTAAGACTGCTGGATCATAATGGGTTGTCAAAAAAGTCTTGCGGTATTTTTATTGAATTTTTTTTTATTGAAATTGAAATGAATTTTTGATGACTCATGCCCAGCTCTTGACCGATGCTACGGCTGTTACTATGCCGGTCTCTTTCGACCAATTCAGCGATTTTATCGCAATTTTCGACGACAGGCCTTCCGGAGCGTGGCACATCTTCGACCACCTCTACTCCAGAACGAAAACGTTGAAACCATCGTTGTGCGGTGGAAATGGAAACTGTATCGGGTCCATAAACTGCACAAATTTTTTTGGCGGCTTGAGATGCATTTTTTCCTTTATCGTAGTATTACGTATACTGTAAAATATGCCGTTTTTTTTCTTTATTTTGCTTCATGTTTGCGGCGCTATAACTCACGAACGACTTAAAAGAAACGACAATCAATCAAACACGTGTTAGCGCGTGAAATGAGCTTTCAAAAAGGTATAGCATGACCCGATGCGACGAATAAAACTAGAACTACGCGCTTTCAGCGCCAACTAGCGAAAATACCGCAAGACTTTTTTTGGCAACCTAATATTAAACGTCTCTGTGGCAGATTTACGAGTTTTACACAGAATTTAATTGCGTACCTCTGCTCTAATGAATGCTGCATTTTCGGCTTGCACCACTCACAGAAAGACGTCGCTCGAAAATGCCGACTCTCCAGGCGCTCGGAAACAACTGACCAGCCGCCCGTTCGTTAACTAGGAACGGCCTCTACCAAATTCAGTCGGCGCGCGTACGCTCCGAAATACAGTCGAGGCGAAAGAAAATCAGTCCTATTACTTTCCGGACAAACTCTGTATGTTGAGCGTAGCATATTCTTTACGAAACGTTAATTTTCGTAATAAAGTTGAACGATTTTTAAACGTAAGTCTTTCCATTATATGAGACCTTCAAACGACTCACGCGTGATCTGTCAAAAAAAGGCTATTGAAAAAAGTGCCTCTACTTGGATCACCCGTTAATAATTGCTAAACTCTAATTTTAAGGTACAGTTCTATGTGAAACTTCCCCGTGTTGGCGTGTCATTTCTTGTAGTTTAAATGTACGTAACCCAGAGAGTTAAAATTGCTCCCAAAATAACCACAATTTCAACTACATTTGAAAGGCATGATTACTTTAACGTCAGTTTGTAATGTTTTACTCTGATTACCTCCAGCATATATTTCTGTGTGTTTAGACAAAAGGCTAATAATTTCAAAACCCACCGATTACATGCGGATATGACTTATGCATTTGGCAAAAATTTCAAAATATGTGCATTTAAAATTATTTATGGCATTATTTATGCGCGTGTGCACATTCTTCTTTACTACAGTGTGTTTGTGTTTATTAAATTTTTATGGACGTGCGTGCGCTCGTATATTTTCCGCCTGCGCCACGGAACACGAAAACCAACCATAAATAATAATAAATTTTAAGTACAATGCAGTTGCATTTGCACACAATAAGTTGAAGGTGGAAAAAGGTAGCAATAAATTAAAAATGCAATGCGCTGAATAAAGAGGAACAATCTACGGCTCCACGCGCACTAACAATAAACGAAGGTAACAACAACAACAACAGTGGCTAAAACGTACAGCGAAGAGGTGGAGTATTGTTATGCAAAGATAGGCAAGAAGGTTAGCTGAAAGTAAGCCAGTTAAGTTGCATGCATGCCTTCAGCACACAGCCGGCCGACAGCTGAGCTAGTTAGTTAGTTAGGGGCGGTTGAAGTTGTACTATATATAGTTAGTTCGCTTGATAGCGACTGCCTGGCTGACAGGCGAAATGAGTTGGCCGCTATGACTTGCGGCCGCCATGGCGCTACAATTTATGCCGATACCCGGCAGATTTGTTGTTCTTGCTCAAGACATTCGTGTCAGTTGCGTGCAAGGTGTTAACAAAGTTGCTAAGAACTATGAAAAATTATAACAATAACAACAAACAAAGTGTATGAATATGAATTATATGTTAGTTGCGCTCATGCCAACAACAACAACGGTAAGCGCATTAACTTTAACACGCTCCAACAACGAAATAAATTACAAAAATGACTCATACTGTTGCAGCAACCAAAATAGGCGAATTGGAATTTATTAATTCAAATAATGCAACGCGCGGAAAATTAATACACTTTATACATGGCATGTGAAAATTTCCTGGTATGGCAATTTACGACGACTCCACACACTGTGTTTATATGCCCCCTTTTGTTGTTGCAATTGAGACATTTCTTATTTATTTAATTTCTTTGCCAGCAAACACAAAACTAATTACGGCCAACACGCCACGCCATCAGCGGCATAAAAGCGCGATAAAAACGGTAATACTCGTACAACAAAATGAGTAAATGAAAAAACAAAACAGATTTAAATCACCAAGCGTTAAGCCAACTAATGGCAATGCTTGTTGACAGATTTATGACAAGTGAAATGGCATTGCCAACGCCGCGCACGAACCAAGCGTCATATAATGTAGACCTTGACACTTCACTTCGTAGATAAAAGGTATTTATTTCGCAGTACACGAAGTTTATGTGCAATGCGGATAGTGAACTATTCTTGACATACAGGTACGTGTAGACTGTGAAATAAACTAAGCAATTGGGTGGCCTGATATTGTGCTTGCAGCTTTGACAGCTGTCAGTGACAATGTGACAGTAAGAAAATTTATTTAATATTGCTTGAATAATTCAAGCATTAACGATAATTCCAGCAACATTGTTATTTTAATGATATAATATGTTCTATATTCCGTGGGTAGGTCAGCGGCGATTTTGTAGACCACTGTGAGTAATGGAAGAGAATGATCAATAAATAAAATTGATTTATAATATAATTTGGATATAAAAAGCAAGTAAAAATTTGGAATAATAAAAAAAATTAATAAGGCTTAGATTAACGAAATTTAATTTATAAGGTCTAGTACAAAGTTATTCATTGCTTTTGCATTAAATTGCAGGTTTTATTTAAATTAGTTAAAACTATCCGATTTTGGTAAAATATGCACAGTTTTTTCGATAACTTGTTGGCATTTTTAACATAATTTCAGAGTGGTACTCTCATATAAATTTTTGGTCCCTTTGACAGTCGATTTTCATAAGCTTCTCTTGAGGCGAGTTTTTTATCAGCAAAACTATATTACTTAGGTAAGAACAAGCAGTAATCACTTGACTACAGTTTCAAGTTATAAGGTGGATGTATAGAAGCATCCTAATCAAGCTACTGGAGCTTCTGTCGAGTTTCTATCGATGTGTGTAGCCTTGCGTTGCCCTAATGGAACAGAATTCCTTTGCTATTGATCACGGTTGGTCATTACAGGACGTTTTCTTAATTCGGATAGTCCAATGGTTGAGAGCTCAGAGCCGAGAATTGAGAGCATAGAACATAGAGGATGAGCTTGACTTCCTGACAGTTCATCTTGGCTTGGCCGTCGATTGCGCTGGCTTACAGCGATTCGTACCCAATCGCTAATACTTTTTTATACCCTGACAGGGTATATTAAGTTTGTCACGAAGTTTGTAACACCCAGAAGGAATCGTCGGAGACCCTATAAAGTATATATATAAATGATCAGTATGTCGAGCTGAGTCGATTTAGCCATGTCCGTCTGTCTGTCTGTATATATACGAACTAGTCCCTCAATTTTTAAGATATCGTTTTGAAATTTTGCAAACGTTATTTTCTCTTTAAGAAGCTGCTCATTTGTCGGAACGGCCGATATCGGACCACTATAACATATAGCTGCCATACAAACTGAACGATCGGAATCAAATGCATGTATGGAAAACTTTCACATTTGACAAGATATATTCACGAAATTTGGTACATATTATTTTCTAAAGCAACAATGTAATCTCCGAAGAAATTGATCAGATCGGTTAACTATAGCATATAGCTTCCATACAAACTGAACACATAGTTACTAACAGAAATGCACCTGTGAAGGGTATTTAGCTTCGGTGTAACCGAAGTTAACGTTTTTTCTTGTTTCGCTTGACGTTGTCGTGAGTAACGCATTGTTTACCACCAATAATCGTCCGCTTCAAAAATAGCAAGCGATAACTTGAGTAAAAATTGAGTTATATTAATGTATCTTGGTACATGTAGGTTTCACCATAAGAGGGTTGATACAGCAGATCATCATAAGAAATCGAAGCATTGCAACAATCTTATGAGGTGCTATAATTAAGCCACAAATTAAGAGACAAAGCTGAAATTTGATAGAGAACATCGAGGTTCAGACAGGTAGCAGTGGTTTAAAAGTTTTTTAAATGGGGCATGCCTCTTATTAGGCCACGAGTCACTGAAGACAAATCGACCAAACCTGCGAAGAATGATGGTAGAAATTAGTAACCACGCTCACCGCCATATAACGGTTATGAGGAAAACTAGAAACATTAAATCAACATAAAAATTGTTCAATGGTCGTTACACCGCCCGCCTTTTTTTGAAACTTTATATCTCAGAAACGTCTGGATTAATTTGAACCAAATACAAAAAAGCATTATCCTTTATATATCCATGTTAAGTTGTGAAAATAAATTACAAACACAAAAATCGAAAATCCGATGAAATCGGACTACAATCAAGCCTTTTTCCATAGAACACAATTATCAATTCCATATATATATGATCATTTCACTTCACTGTACCAGTAAATAAATCTTCTTTGGTAGATATAGAAATAGAACTTTGCAAAAATAGTGCCTTTAAGGTAGTCATCTCTTATTCAATCTCTGAATTATCTTCATAAATTTTCCTTAAACATTTTATGTTGATCTGTGGGTGATATCTTATTGAAATTAAGTAAACCTAAAGTGGATTAGCAGTGTACATGAACTTGTGGACTTGGTTTAACCTCATACCTCTAATATAATGATTCTCAAATCCCTGGTTGACTCTTTCCTTTATACCTCATATGGAAATGTTTTCAAAGTATCAGTCTTTCCCGATGCGACCCTCGAGCATACATTTCAAACTTCACACATTTTATAAGTACAGTTACCGTCTGATAAAAACTGACTCGGCCTGAAAAAAAAATACATATTTTAATACAAATCTTTATTATCGATTTTAAAATGTCCCTAACCAATACAAGAATATTAAAAGCCTGGGCTAAAATGACCTTCAACACCTTTTTGCTTTTTCAGTTTTGACTAATTTTTTGAGCGTCATTTGATAGATTTTTTAAGAGTTTCGAAGTTATATTCATAAACCCTTGGCAAGTATCTCTTTTTCGACATCCACTCGACATTGTCTTTGGTCTTTTGATACGAGCGGAGCATTGATTCGCTTTTTACCCAAACACTAACTAAAATGTGTTGATTCGATAAATGCGGGATATTGAAATCCTCTGCTTTCTCTCTGATGAATCTCTCTCTGAAGACTCGCTTGCTTGAGGCAAATTTTCGATGACTTCACGACCTTCACACCGAATCCTTTTTGTCACTCTAATACTTATGTTTTTGATAAGTTTGCCAATCATTCCATAGACGAGGTTTCATTTAAAACCCAAATTTCAGGCAAAGCTCTTGTTTAATTTTTTCGATGCCAAATAAACTTACTTTGACATATGGAGATCAAACAAAATAAAAAAACAAGTAAAGAGCGCTAAGTTCGGGTGTCACCGAACATTTTATACTCCCGCATGATAAATTGATAATCGAAGTTTCATTATCCGTCATTTACATATTTTTCAAATACCGTATTTGTGTAAAGTTTTATTCCGCTATCATCATTGGTTCCTAATGTACTATATATTATAGAGAGAAGGCATCAGATGGAATTCAAAATAGCGTTATATTGGAAGAAGGCGTGGTTGTAAACCGATTTCACCTATATTTCGTACATGTCATCAGGGTGTTAAGAAAATATTATATACCGAATTTCATTGAAATCGGTGAAGTAGTTCCTGAGATATAAGTGGGCGACGCCACGCCCATTTTCAATTTAAAAAAAAGCCTGGGTGCAGCTTCCTTCTGCCATTTCTTCCGTAAAATTTAGTGTTTCTGACGTTTTTTGTTAATCGGTTAACGCACTTTTAGTGATTTTCAACATAATCTTTGTATGGGAGGTAGGCGTGGTTATTATCCGATTTCTTCTATTTTTGAACTGTATATGGAAATGCTTGAAGGAAACGACTCTACAGAGTTTGACTGACATAGCTATAGTAGTTTTCGCGATATGTACAAAAAACTTAGTAGGGGCGGGGCCATGCCCACTTTTTCAAAAAGATTACGTCCGAATGTGCCCCTCCCTAATGCGATCCTTTGCGCCACATTTCACTTTAATATCTTTATTTATGGCTTAGTTATGACCTTTTATAAGTTTTCGGTTTTCGCCATTTTGTGGGCGTGGCAGTTGGCCGAATTTGCCCACCTTCGAACTTAACCTTCGTATGGAGCCAAGAAATACGTGTACCAAGTTTCATCATGATATCTCAATTTTTACTCAAGTTACAGCTTGCACGGACGGACGGACGGACAGACGGACATCCGGATTTCAACTCTACTCGTCACCCTGATCACTTTGGTATATATAACCCCAAGGCGATTCCCTATCGTGCGACTTTTTCAACCTGCTTTTGGAGAAAATAGTTCCAGCCGCAGAACTAAATAGAGAAGGTACCATCTTCCATAAGAGTGTACAGCTGCTGGCGTATGCCGACGATATTGATATCATCGGCCTTAACACCCGCGCCGTTAGTTCTGCTTTCTCCAGACTGGACAAGGAAGCAAAACAAATGGGTCTGGCAGTGAACGAGGGCAAGACGAAATATCTCCTGTCATCAAACAAACAGTCGTCGCGCTCGCGACTTGGCACTCACGTCACTGTTGACAGTCATAACTTTGAAGTTGTAGATGATTTCGTCTATCTTGGAACCAGCGTAAACACCACCAACAATGTCAGCCTAGAAATCCAACGCAGAATAAATCTTGCCAACAGGTGCTACTTCGGACTGAGTAGGCAATTGAGAAGCAAAGTCCTCTCTCGACGAACAAAAGCTAAACTCTATAAGTCACTCATAATTCCCGTCCTGCTGTATGGTGCAGAGTCTTGGACGATGTCAACAATGGATGAGTCGACGTTGCGAGTTTTCGAGAGAAAAGTTCTGCGAAAGATTTATGGTCCTTTGCGCGTTGGCCACGGCGAATACCGCATTCGATGGAACGATGAGCTGTACGAGATACATATACGACGACATCGACATAGTTCAGCGAATTAAAAGACAGCGGCTACGCTGGCTAGGTCATGTTGTCCGGATGGACGAAAACACTCCAGCTCTGAAAGTATTCGACGCAGTACCCTCCGGGGGAAGCAGAGGAAGAGGAAGACCTCCACTCCGTTGGAAGGACCAAGTGGAGAAGGACCTGGCTTCGCTTGGAATATCCAATTGGCGCCAAGTAGCGAAAAGAAGAAACGACTGGCGCGCTGTTGTTAACTCGGCTATAAGCGCGTAAGCGGTGTCTACGCCAATTAAGAAGAAGAAGAACCCTATGTCTGACTCTTTTAGTTTTAGGACTTACAAACAACCGTTATGTGAACAAAACTATAATACTCTCCTTAGCAACTTTGTTGCGTGAGTATAAAAATGATTGTACCGATATAGGAAAAAACGTTTATTGATTTGGTGTGGGCGGGAAGTTTAAGTGTAGCCGTCATGAGCGAGGTAAGCAAATACTTGCAAGACTACTTATTATCCTCGAACTCTCGACGACTCACTCAGGGAGGACGTTGCGTCGATCGTTAAGAATAGGAAAAAAAGAAAAATATATTATTCATAGAAAAACACCAAGTTTTGTGTTCAATAAAAACGTTTGGTTCTTTATTATGATTAATAGATGGTTATATATTTCCTTGTTTATAATAATGGTGATGATGGCCGGTGCACGTTTCGATTATCTCCCTTCTTCTTTAAAAGTGAAAAAAAGTGACTAGGAGAGACGCTTGCTAAACTATTGAGTAAAGAGTAGCGGGAGATTTTAACGAAACTATTGCCAGTTGAGTGAAAGTTATTAGCAGTTTATGTCAACAGCTAACTGGCAATAGTTTGTTATATACTCACTAGGGTTGGTAATAAGAAATTAGGCACTGGCCTGAACAACTACCATGTCTCGTTTTACAAAAATCTTTTTTTAATTTGGTGATTTTACTTAATGTCGGCATAGCTCTACTAAATACACAATGGCAATGGCCACATGACAGAAATATGGGTTAGGTATTACTTTACTTTCTTAAGTCACACTAAAAAAACTGCATTGCTGAAGTCTACATACATTTACTTCATTTTATCACAAAGATATAAATATTACATAAATATAGTTCGAATTTCTAGCATAAAAGCTTAAAGTTATTGATAGATTTAACTAGAAAATACCATAGATTATAATTTTATTATTTTCCAAAATTTTGGTATAGAATATGCCCGATAAATATCTACGATATTGTGAATCAATTATTTT
This sequence comes from Bactrocera neohumeralis, assembly GCF_024586455.1. Classification (NCBI taxonomy): domain Eukaryota; kingdom Metazoa; phylum Arthropoda; class Insecta; order Diptera; family Tephritidae; genus Bactrocera; species Bactrocera neohumeralis. Next base: position 41,973,293 of record NC_065920.1, on the reverse strand, counting down.
AATCGATAATCTATTTGATTCCGATAGTTTTCGCAAGATATCGACATTGTGTGTTCCGAAATCAATTTTCACTTCACTTTACTATGCACGTCGACTTAGAAAACTGACGGGCGCATACATACATATTATGTGCTTAGCGACATTTTCATTGCGAATTGCTCACTTTCACGCATCGTCTACTCGCCGTCAGCTGTAGTAGTGTTATTGCTATCGCTGCTGCTGTCAGCTTGTTGCACAACTCGTTGCATAAATCAGTTTGACAGTTGTGTCCCGTTCGCCGACAGTGCCAAGGCAACTGCGGCTGTAAACTGCCTGTCCGAGTTATGGCTGTCGTACACAGCAACTCTTTAGCGTTAACACCGACAGCACAACAACTACAACTATGGCAACTATATACCTCTTTTCGTTCGTCGACGTAATCGCTCTATGGATACGCCTGTCGATGGAGTTGTCGTGATCGCTGCCGTTGCGCGATTAATTTGCACTCAAACGTCAAATTTTATTGAGTGATGTGTTGGAATGACGCGGCGTTGCCACCATTGCCGCACCAAATAAACTAATGGCCATGCAGTCCATACCAATAATCTAAATAGATAATAATTTGTTGTTTATACTCGTATCTTTGTTTTTGTGTTTTCGTATGCATACTTTTAATCAAGTAGTCAATTTCTTTGCAAATGAGTTTTCGACTCCGTTGACGCTGTCACCGTTTAGCTAACAACCGTGAAGTTGTTGCTGTTTTTGTCATATTATTTATGCAACAATTTGTGGTAATTATGGCTGTTGTTGTTGCCGCCGATCAAACTTGCGTTTATGGTAATTGTGTTGGCGGCATTGCACTGTGACATGATTGATTTATCGCGCAGCCTGATTAATTATTTTGCTAATAGACACAAGTGTTTATTTGTGGCTTACAAGTAGAGTTTTTACAAATATTCATATACAAGGTGCGTTCCAAAGTAAACAGGACTTAAAAAAAAAAAACTGAACAAATGGTTTTTTCGGCGAAATCATTTTATTTTATTCAAAATAGTCTCCTTCTGCTTCAATACCACTTTTTGCACGGTCCGAAAGCATGTCGAATGAGTGTTTTAGCTCGTTGGCCTGTATGGCTGCCAGTATGCCGGTGCAAGCCTCTTGAATGGCCTCTACGTCTGCATAACGCTTTCCTTTCATGGGCAAATGCATTTTTTCGAAAAGGAAGAAGTCGCACGGTGCCATATCAGGTGAATACGGAGAGTGGTTAATGGTTAAAATGTGATTTTTGGTCAAATAATCGTCCTTCGAATGTGGGATTCTGAGCAATTTTTGGTCGTCTTTAGTAAGCCCAAATGTTCGGCCAAAATGCGATGAATCGATGTTTTGGAAATATTCAGTTCCATTTCCATGAATTTCCATGATGATTTCGGGTGATTTTTGATGAATTCACACACAGTTTCCGGTGATCACGGATTTTGATTGGCCCACATGTTGATCGCCATTTATGTCCTCACGACCACTTTGAAAACGTTGAAACCACTCTGCTACGGAATAGGCAATCATCGCCACAAACTTGTTTCATCAATTGAAACGTTTCGGTAAAAGTTTTACCAAGTTTAAAAAAAAAATGTTGTTCTTTGTTCGAAGCTCATTTTGCACCGATAACACAAACATACTGACACTTAAAATGCAATAACTTCACTTCCAATCAATGAAATGTCATAAAGTTCTCACTGGACAATCGATAAAGACAGCAAATTCTAACGCTCTAGTCGACATATAGATGGCGCCAACAGGGGGCGCTAGATTCATACTTTGGAACGCACCTTGTATACTATATGGAATGCCACCACATAAAATCTTGTCCCAACTTAGTTTTAGGCCGAACTTTTGCTGCTATTCTCCCTTTTGACCAGTCTTCAGTTTGAATTTTAAAGAGAGAATATACTTACGTGAACTATAGATTTCTAAAAAAACTTGCTATCAGACTATCTTCTTCTCCTTCTTTATTGGCGTAGACACCGCTTACGTAGTTAAAGCCATTAACAACAGTGCGCCAGTCGATTCCTTTTTCGTTATTTGGCGCCAATTCATGACTCCAAGTGCAGCCAGGTCTACCTGATCTTTCCAATGGATTGGATGTGTTCCTCGTCTTCTGCTTCCACCGGTGGGTACTGAAATGAAAAAATTAAAAGATGGAGTGATATATTAGATATGAATGCACCTATAACTATTGGCGATGTATAGCGTACCATCAACTTTTTGCAAAATTAAGAACTTGTAAAGCGAACGGGTTAATTTTCTACGAAAAAAGAACACTAAATTGATTATAAAATAAATTAATAAAAATAAGCGTAACTCCAAGTTTAGCCATTAGTAAAAGTTATTTGGAGGAATATTTTCCTTTACAAACACAACGTAATTCCAAAAGAAAGTATTTGAAACGTCTAGCGCATATTTGAACCTTATTAAGAGCAAGTAATTCAATAAACATCTTACCTTCCTCTCTGTTCCACGAGGATCTCGCAACCGCACATGAGCTGGTTGCCGAGCAATGAGTGCTAAGCTAAGATAGACTAAGCTATGAGCACGCTCATTGGCTTTGAAGTTTTTAACAATTCTCCGCATTTTCTTCACAAAATTTTTATATTAGGTTGTCAAATATCTCCCTTCCGCATTTTTGCTCTTTATTCGATGCTTTATAAAAAGTGTTACAGTGATCGGATTTAGTTCAAATAAGCGCCGTTTTGTTCGATAATCTACATATTTTCATCTAGATGGCAAGATCAGCGAAAAGCATGATCTGTATTATTAAACTAATGCACTGTCAATATGATGATCTGGACAGGAGTATGGCAATCTTAATGAGTGCAAAACTACAAAAATCACATGCAAAGGGGCAGATCAGACAGACACGCGATAACAGGGACTGTAGAAACATGATTGGAATACTCACAGCATGTGCCTGAACAGCTCTTGTGTCTTTTCTATGATACACTGGAATTCGGCTCACTTATCGACCTCATAATGGTACTCCATCTGATATCGCTAAGGACCAACATTGTTCTAAGCTTAGCTCATTAGCATACCAGGTCAATATATTCAAACCTATACACGGTTTGTCCGGAAAGTAATAGAACTGACTTTCTTCCGCCGCGACTGTACTTCGGAACGTGCGCGCACCGACTGGATTTGTTAGAGGGCATTCCTAACTAACGAACAAGCGGTTAGTTGTCTCCGAGCACCTGGAGAGTCAGGACAAACATTTTCGCGCGACGTGTTTCTGTGAGTGGTACAAGCCGAAAATGCAGCGTTCGTTTTGAAAATGTGGGAAAGTGAACCTCAATTTTTGAATAACGTAATCACAGGTGACGAGTCATGGATCTTTGAGTACGATCCCGACACAAAGAACCAGTCTTCCGAGTGGCACACGCTAAGTAGACTTACCCAAAAAAGGGAAAAATGAGCAAATCCAAAATGAAAACGATGATCATTGTCTTTTTTGACATCAAACGCATCGTCCACCATGAGTTTGTTCCTCCTGGACAAACCGTCAACAACAAGTTTTACGTACAAATCCTAAAGAGACTCAAACAAAGGGACAATCGGGTCCGACAACACATCGAAACCGCTTGGAAGTTGCACCACGACAACGCCTAAGCTCACATCGCATTTCTTGTGAACAGCTACCTAACCAAGGCCGGCATCCCAACGCTTTTGCAGCCGATGTGACCACTCCCGCATGTGACCCCTCCCGGACTTTTTTTGTTTCCTTGCATGAAAAGACCGATGAAAGGGGATGCAAGTAGCATGCACCTCGGCTCTCAAGGCTATTCAGGAGAATGCCTACGCGACGTCAGCGCTGCATCGATGCAGGAGGAGTTTATTTTGAAAGTTTTTGAGGAATTGTAACGATTGGTTCAACAAATTTTTTTAAGTCACTCAGTCCTATTACTTTCCGAACAAACCCTGTATTTTATATATGTAGTCTGGGAAAAATATTTACCCGGTTTTATCAATTTAAGCAACTAGGCATAATATGTGTTATCAATAAATGAGGCCCTCTGAGATCCTCATAGTCGGTGTCTAGGGACATTGTTATGATCCAACAATTTTTAGACGATGGGCGTGCCAAGTTTCATGAAGATGCATAAATTGTTACTGAAATTATCGCCAGCATGGACAGACGAACGGACAAATAAACATTTAGAATTCAGCGTGAACACATGCATCCCCATATATCCAGAAGGTTTGAGAATTACAAGCAACCATTAGTTGAACAAAACAAATGTTGCGTGGTTATAAAGTGCAATTATCAAAAAAATAATCAAAACCAATTGGATATATTTATCAAGGAATTTCATAATTAATAAGTATATCCTTTACATATGTAAAAATCTGCACAAATTTGCACACCTTTATGCTGACAAATATAAAAATGCAGCGATTTAACGGAGCAATGGGTCAATGCATCCACATTTCCCACACAAATATTTTACATGCATTTTTCTTTTTCGCATTTTTTCATTTTTCATGCATATTTATAAGACACACCAGCAAACACACCACAAAAAACAACAAATACCGTTACTGTTGCAAGTGGAACCATGCATACCCGTATATATATATACACACACACCTACATACACACATCGACTTGTAGTTGTATTTTTCATTCTCATGAATAGCAGCCATGACTGTTAATTGCTCAACCATGTGGCCATGTCTCGCACGTTTGGGGGCAAAACCAATAAATCTTCCAACATGATATTACAATTCAAATAAAAACGCCTGTCATACGTACAACACCTATTGACACTATTTTTTCCACCCGAAGCCATTTGCACAAATGCATAAATTTACGTGCGCGAATAGCAAACAAACACCAACACACAATAACAACCACATATACACACACACACACACAAACATTAAATAGTGCGAAATAAAAAATATTTGATAGAAAAACTTGAATACACAAAAATATTTTTGGTAAAAAATGTACAACTTGCAAAGCATTGCAACCTCATAATCATTCCGTCAAAATGCTTGATTTATTTTCGAAAAAAAGCGTTGGACCGCTAGCAGCATAACAACAAAAACTGCCGTGTTATGGATAAGCACAAAGCGTTCGTGCGACAGCGCTGAATAATGACAGCAAGTCGCAAAAGCGCCGCAGCACAGCGCCACAGCAATAACTAACTGCCAACTGCCGGCAATAGTAACAGCTCACGCTACAACAACAGCGAGGTGAACAACACGACGACGACGACGACAACAACATTGCCACTAAAACCGGCAAAGACAACATTTCAACATGGTTTGTGGAGGAAGTCAACTGACAGTTGATTATGATTAAGTGCTAAAACCTTGTAAAAATTATAATTTTCTATATTTTGTCACAATCCATTATTTATGGCATGCAAAAACGCTGAACAACAGCAGCAATCGCCGCAACAACGGCAGCAACAACAAGTAAGCGCACGCACGCAAAGCACTCAACCGAACAGTTACGTTGACAGCGTGAAAACACGCACACACAAACAGTTGCTGGTGGAAAAAAGACAACTACAACAATAACAACACGAAACCAGCAACAAGAAAAAGCATAAATTATTTACTAACATTTGCATGAATTAATGAGAGCACCGCATGAGCTCGCACTCAGTCCCACATACTGGTTACGTATACGCCCGGGTGCTCGCCTATCATTGCATTGCTTTTAAGTGATTATTCTTATTTGCTTTGATTTTTTTCCGCGCTTAATTCTATTAATCACTCTAAGCCATTGATTGATCGCTGATATAAATGCTTACTTCGTAAACGTAGCTTAGCATATGGCAATCCGCAGCAATGGAGTGTAAGCAATAAATTATTGTATATTTCACTCGTGTACGGGCAAAACGAAAATTATAATATTAATCAGTATTATCCGGTTTAGATATTATTGCACGTTAATCAAAACACTAAATACTTATGTATTTCTCAATTGCAAATGGTGTTAATATGTTAGTTAATAGTGATATGTGTTAAATTTAGTTTATTTATAGTAGCTCAAGTAGGGTTCGACAAAATTTATTATAATTTTACAAGTCTAATAATGTAAATAACGTATTAAGCAAACACAAACGTTAACTGCGGTTGCAACGTAGCTATAATACTTTTCAAAATTCATTTCGAGGTTTTACTGTTGCTTTGAACAATAATCCAAGCCAAATTTTTTGATAAATATTTCGTCAAATGAAAAAGAACTTGATTGCGACCCTTCACGGCAGGTATATGTTATAGTTGCGTTGTCATGAAAAATAACATATGTCAATATCGTAAAAATATTTGGACAAAATTCTAGCACGACATCTCAAAAACTGGGCCACTTGTTCTCATATATACAGACAAACATTTCTAAATTGTAAATGAAACTGTAAATATCAAAATTATTCATCAATATTTATTTTGTCGCCTTCAAAGTAAAGCCCACCAGATGTAATACAAGGTGCGTTCCAATGTAAACAGGAACATTTTGAATCCAGTGCCCCTATATATAGTCTAGTGCGTTAGAATCTGCTATCTTTATCGATTATCCAGTGAGAATTTCATGACATTTCAGTTGTTAGAATTGAAGTTATCGGTGCGAAAACTAGCTTCGAACAAAGAGCCAACATTACATTTTGTTTTAAAGTTGCTAAAACTTTTACCGAAACGTTTCAATTGATGAAACAAGTTTATGACACGAGTGGTTTCAACGTTTTCAACATCGATTTATCGCATTTTGACCGAACTTTTGGGCTTACGAAAGGTGTGTACACGGTTTATTCCGCACAAATTGACTGATGACCAAAAATCACATTTTAACAATTAACCACTCCCCGTATTCATTTGAAATGGCACCGTGCGACCTCCTCCTTTTCGGGAAAATGCATTTGCCCATGAAAAGAAATCGTTAAGCAGACGTAGAGGCCATTCAAAAGGCTTGAACCGGCATACTGGCAGCCAACGAGCTAAAACACTCGTTTGACATGCTTTTGGACCGTGCAAAAAGCTGTATTGAAGCAGAAAGAAACTATTTTGAAAAAAATAAATTGATTTTGCCGTTGTTTTCTGTTTTTTTTTAAGTCCTATTTATTTCATTTCGCCATACTTTTAACTAATATCGTGCCGCAACCACCGGCCTGATTTACCTTCGTGTAACTTCGGGATATTCAGCAAATTTACATGACCACTCCGAGCAGTGGCCACTACGTCAGGCACTCACTCCGTGACATAAAAACGTTACCAGTGAACCTCTTCTTCTTCTTAATTGGCGTAGACACCGCTTACGCGATTATAGCCGAGTTAACAACAGCGCGCCAATCATTCTCCTTTTCGCTACGTGGCGCCAATTGGATATTCCAAGCGTAGCCAGGTCCTTCTCCACTTGGTCCTTCCAACGGAGTGAAGGTCTTCCTCTTCCTCTGCTTCCCCCGGCGGGTACAGCGTCGAATACTTTCAGAGCTGGAGTGCTTTCGTCCATTCGGACAACATGACCTAGCCAGCGTAGCCGCTGTCTTTTAATTCGCTGAACTATGTCAATGTCGTCGTATATCTCGTACAGCTCATCGTTCCATCGAATGCGATATTCGCCGTGGCCAACGCGCAAAGGACCATAAATCTTTCTCAGAACTTTCCTCTCGAAAACTCGCAACGTCGACTCATCAGTTGTTGACATCGTCCAAGCTTCTGCACCATATAGCAGGACGGGAATTATGAGCGACATATAGAGTTTGGCTTTTGTTCGTCGAGAGAGGACTTTACTTTTCAATTGCCTACTCAGTCCGAAGTAGCACCTGTTGGCAAGAGCAATCCTGCGTTGGATTTCCAGGCTGACATTGTTGGTGGTGTTAATACTGGTTCCTAAATAGACGAAATTATCTACGACTTCAAAGTTATGACTGTCAACAGTGACGTGAGAGCCAAGTCGCGAGTGCGACGACTGTTTGTTTGATGAACGGAGATATTTCGTCTTGCCCTCGTTCATTGCCTTCCTTATTTTGTTTGCCATGGTCGCCATCAAAAGAGGGGTTTCTCATCCGAGGCTGTTTGTCATTTTTCATTGGGGTAGGCTTTTTACATGGCGGGTCCCAAACCCAGCGCACAACCCTATGCAGGGGATGTTTCGCCTTCTCACTTTAGCTCGCCTTCGAACGGATGTTCTTAGGCTACCCAGAGGATACTTGGTCAAAGACCGGAAGTAGTGAGCTGCTTGACCCATGTGTAAAAGAATCGTTTCTGGCCACTCCCAGTGAATGGCGATCAGAGAACTTTCCTCACTTGCGTGAACTTCTACACATGACTCCATCCTCCAGTGAACCTCTAGTTGATCTCAAGAAGGTATTACTACCACCTTTGCATATTAAATTGAGTTTAATGAAGAACTTTGTTAAAACAATGGACAGAAATGGAAGAGGGTTCTTGTATCTGAAACAAAAATTCCAAGAGTCAGTGAAGCAAAAATAAGGGAGGGCATATTTGTGGGTCCACAAATAGAAGAACTAATGAAAGATAAAACATTTGAGAAATGCTCAATGAAACTGAAATACTGGCCTGGAGTGTCTTTAAAAGCGTTGTTAAAAATTTTCTTGGAAATGTGAAAGCTGACAATTACAAAGATCTTGTGACTGAACTACTTACTGCCTATAAAAAAATGGGTTGCAACATGTCCCTTAAAATTCACTTTCTGGACTCCCATCTCAATTTTTCCCCGAAAATTTAGGGGCCGTAAGTGATGAACATGGTTCCACCATCCAGACATTTCTGCAATGGAGAAACAGCACCAAAGCAAGTGGAGTGCCAGTTTGCTTGACGATTACTGCTGGACATTGTTAAGTGATGCTCCAAAAACAAAATATGGCCGAAACACATCGACAGTTAGATTTTAAGGTACTCTTTGGTTAATAAAATAATACAACAATAATTTATTTATCGCTGTTTTTCTTTGAACAAAAAACCTCATAGCAAAAAAACTATAGGTGATAGAAGAAATCTGTAGCCATTTTCTGCATTTGTGGCAATTTTTACACACACAAAAGAAGTGGGTTTTTGTTCACCAGTGGACATCCTGATGGTTTTAATATATTCGGATTACTGTTCTTATATATTTTAGATTTCAACTCGTTTCGTCCTCCTGATAGTATGAAAATAATATGAATATCTCAACAGCACATTTGGTATCAGAAAGCATGTTTCAAGAAAAAGAAATTAATGAAACAAGCTAATGATATTCAAAGCTTAAGTAAGCTTAAAATAAAATCTAACCCATTAAACTAATTAAGTTTTTATATTTAAATGTTTTTCAGCTATTTTTTGAGAGAAAAAGTAAAAATCACAGGCAAGTGGCATTGTTCAATGTCTTTAAAGATTAATGAATAAAACAAATTAACATCAACATTTATGCAAATCAAACGATAAGTTGCTAATTTCAAACATACCTAGTACCCATATATGAATGGCATATCTAAGGTATAGATTAACGCTCATTAATCAATTTGGACTTGAAAACAAGGAGGTGTTAGAGGGCATGTTAATGTGACTTTTTTTATACGTTTTTCAGATATTATAAGGTTTTATAATTACTATTCTAAAATGTTTTACGTAATGTCAGTAACTAAAATACTATACATAAAACTATTCAGGCAGTGAAGGCAAAAAATAGTAAGACTTTTTAGTCAGTGACATCTATGCTAAATTTTACATCAAAAACTACTATGCGTTTGTCTTTTTGAAGTACATAAAGTATATTCGCCGATTTTTACGTTAAGTAAAATTATTCAACAAAGAAGTTCAATTAAATTTTGTGTGTGAAATCAAATTTCTGGTGCCGAAATGTTCAGAATATTAGAAAAGGCCTCCGGTGATAATTATTTGTCATGAGCAAGTGATCTTGATTGGTACAAATTATTCAAAGAGGGTTGAGAACGCGTTCACAACGAACCACATTCAGGAAAGTCATCAATATCAACTGATGATCAACACATCAATAAAAATTAATTAACAGTCAGAGATCTTACTGGCATTGTTAGAATATCGAAAAAGTCACTGAAAATCATTTTTAAAGATCATTTGGGCCTAAGAAATGTGAAACCACGATTTGTTCCAAAATCACTAAATTTTTTCTAAAAACAGCGTTGCATTTACGTCTATGAAGCAATGCTTTCCGACTACCAGGATGTCATGAAAGGTATTATTACTGGCAAAGAGTCTTGAATCTATGCTCACGATCCGGAAACAGACGATCAGTCGGCCGAATATCGTGGCAAAGATGAGCCAAAACCGACCGGCCAAACTGCCAACAAAGAATACTATTTGAGTTTAATTCGTCATTTGCGCGAAGCAATTCGTAAAACGAGGGCGGAATTCTGGGGAGACAACTTTCAGGTTACATAATCGTGGATTTTATGAGTTTTTCGCCAAATTTTCAATCAATATCGTGTCGAAATCGTAATTGTCTGATTTAACTCCGCGTGACTTCTAAGGTCAGCAAACTCAAACGACCGCCTGGGGAAACTGTTTTGAGTCAATTGAGGACACTAAACGTGAAATGTTATTTCTTATAAACAAAACAAACAGTTTTTTTCTTATTGCCGAGCTTATTTATGGCAATTTATTGCTTTTCGATTTTGTGTGCGTGACTAATCCAATTACGTCCACTTACATATGTACTCGTCCTCACTTTTTTTGCCTAGGAACACGTGAACATTGTTTCAATAAGATATCTCAATTATACTCAAGTTAAACTTTGGGGAGAGTTCGCCCCCAAAAGTTATACATTATTTCCATCACAAGTGACACTCTGCGAAGAAAATGACTTTGAGTCGTAGTACAAAATTATATAGCTCCCTCTCAAAATTTTATTCTGTATCCGCTCCTGAACGAATACATGTATATCAGTTTTTTTAAAATGCAAAATGTTATCATCAAAAATGAAATTGAGTGCTTTTGATTAAATTCAAATTACGTACACATAAGTACATATGTCCAACATTTTTTCTGCAATCAGAAACAGAGTTTTAATCAATATTTAAATTTTGTTTACTTATGGAATGTTTCATTCCTGAATCTTTGTAAATTTCCGAAAAATGATTTTGAATTGCATTTTTTAAATTAAATTGTTATTTCTAATGAAAGAAAGACTATGGAATGCTTGCAAATGATGAAATGTTTAGCACGAAAAGAAGTATTTGAGTGGCACCAAGCATTCAGTGAAGGTTGTCAGCACAATAGAGAAAGCAGAGAATCTCAACACAGTTTTGATAATGTTTTGAGTACGAAGCGTGTCAATTATAGACTCGTACCAAAGGCCTGAATCTTTTGCAAATACGAAGTCGATTTGAGATCACAAAAGTGATATTTGACAACGTAGCTGAAGACCCTACATTTATCAAAGGCATTATTACTGATGACGAGACGTGGGTTTGTGAAGATGTTATCGAAACTGTACAAGAATCTAAAAAATAGCGCCCCAAAAATTAGCAAAATTTAATATACCAAATTTACAAAACGTTGGCTTGCTTGAAGACCATAATATAAATTTATATAAAAATACATGATTTTTTTTTTTTGTCAGGGGAATATTTGGTCTTATTGCATATTATTTATATATTGGTTATGTTATAACATACATTATATGATTTTTTCAGTATTAACAAACAAAGGCTTTAGAATTTCACGAGAGTGAATATTCATTAGTTTGGGACGATCTTTAACTGGTATAACTAATCGGACTGTGATTTATACAGTAATGTACTATAATATTGTAGAAGTCAATAATTTAATGTATTTTTATTTAGACAAACGTCCCACATATTTTAGACTATTCGGAAACCTACAATTTATTAGCTAAGTGACAACAGAAGCTATAAATTCCCACTGTAATCGCTTACTTACAGATTATTTCAATTTACATACATATTTCAAACGGCGTTTGTGGTAGCCTTAGGTGCGGCTTGGAAAATGTCAAAACTCATTAGCGCTGCTTACAAGATATCGCGTATTAGCTTGCATTTACATAAATTAATCAGTAAACGTATTCGAGGCAACGATAAGTGAGCATCGAAAATATTACACAATCAAATTCGGCAAACATCAAACGCTTTAAAGAAACCGCGATGATTGCAGAGAGCCACTTATGTATCTACGGGTGGTCGCTGTTGGAAATTAAGGTATTTGTTTAAATTGGTTGTTAGCTAAAGTAGTTAAAGCAATAAAATATTAAACGGCATGTGAACTAGTAACCTATTTCTACGTATCAGATAACACTTTTGCAACAAGAAGTGGCATGAAGTAGTAAGCGCCTGGAAAGAGTGCTGTGTTCCAACAAACACAAGAGTTTGATTTTGATTATTAAAATATTTGAGAACTAGCCCTTTCTCCCTCTCTCTTTTTAAGGGAAGTACTCGCAAACTAATAAATTAAAATAAACAAGTAAGGAAGAGCTAAGTTCGAATGCAACCGATCATTATATACACTTGCAAGTTGTCAAGATCAAAGCCGGGGAAATATTTTCAGGTACATAAGTTTTCACTCTATTGTTTTATTAGAAAACACGCTCTGAACTTTATTAAAATTACTCATATATTTGTCAATATATGCTATAAATTCAACCAGAAGTGCGAAAACCTTGTGACTAAATAAACTATTGACCCAAATTAAGCTATTTTTGACATACAGATATTATTTTATATTTTTTAAAAGAAAAATTATTGAAAATTGTTCAGTGAAAACTTTATGTGTGTTTCAAACGAAGTGATCAATTACAGATTGAAATTTGTTACGCGGCAACGAAGACATCGCGCTAATATCGGTCGGCGTTCTTTTTGCCATCAACGTATCAACATGAACTACATACATGAGACTCCCAGGATTCGATGACATATGTGTGGAATTATGGATCGCTGTCAATCAGCAAGCGATCATCACGACAATACAGCAAGATTTTTCAAACAACAGCTACGATATTTGATGGACTTTATCTTGAAGCAACGTATGTATATTTTTTTTTTCTTTTTCGTTGGAGTGTTTTTTTACGTGGCGGGTCCCAAACCCAGCGCACAACCCTATGTAAGGGATGTTTCGCCTTCTCACATTAGCTCGCCTTCGAACGGATGTTCTTAGGCTACCCAGAAGATACTTGGTCAAAGACCGGAAGTAGTGAGCTGCTTGAGCCATGTGTAAAAGAATCGTTTCTGGCCACTCCCAAGTGAATGGCGATCAGAGAACTTTCCTCACTTGCGTGAACTTCTACACATGACTCCATCCTAAGTGTTTTATGCCCAATCCATAAAAAAAGAAGACCCCACAATCTGCGCCAACTACCGTGGGATTAGCCTCCTCAACATCGCATATAAGGTTCTATCGAGTGTATTGTGTGAAAGATTAAAGCCCACCGTCAACAAACTGATTGGACCTTATCAGTATGGCTTCAGACCTGGAAAATCAACAACTGACCAGATATTCACCATGCGCCAAATCTTGGAAAAGACCCGTGAAAGAAGAATCGACACACACCACCTCTTCGTCGATTTCAAAGCTGCTTTCGACAGCACGAAAAGATGCTGCTTTTATGCCGCGATGTCTGAATTTGGTATCCCCGCGAAACTAATACGGCTTATATTAGCTGATGTTGAGTAATACTAAAAACTCCGTCAGGATCGGGAAGGACCTCTCCGTTCGATACCAAAACAAGGTTTCAGACAAGGCGACTCCCTATAGTGCGACTTCTTCAACCTGCTCCTGGAGAAAATAGTTCGAGCTGCAGAACTAAACAGAGAAGGTACCATCTTCTATAAGAGTGTACAGCTGCTGGCGTATGCCGACGATCATCGGCCTCAACACCCGCGCCGTTAGTTCTGCTTTCTCCAGGCTGGACAAGGAAGCACAGAAAATGGGTCTGGCAGTGAACGAGGGCAAAACGAAATATCTCCTGTCATCAAAAAAACAGTCGTCGCACTCGCGACTTGGCTCTCACGTCACTGTTGACAGTCATAACTTTGAAGTTGTAGATAATTTCGTCTATTGAGGAACCACCATTAACACCACCAACAATGTCAGCCTGGAAATCCAACGCAGGATTGCTCTTGCCAACAGGTGCTACTTCGGACTGAGTAGGCAATTGAAAAGTAAAGTCCTCTCTCGACGTACAAAAGCTAAACTCTACGAGTCGCTCATAATTCCCGTCCTGCTATATGGTGCAGAGGCTTGGGCGATGACAGCAACCGATGAGTCGACGTTACGAGTTTTCGAGAGAAAAGTTCTGCGAAAGATTTATGGTCCTTTGCGCATTGGCCACGGCGAATATCGCATTCGATGGAACGATGAGCTGTACGAGATATACGACGACATTGACATAGTTCAGCGAATTAAAAGACAGTGGCTACGCTGGCTAGGTCATGTTGTCCGGATGGATGAAAACACTCCAGCTCTGAAAGTATTCGAGGCAATGCCCGCCGGGGGAAGCAGATGAAGAGGAAGACCTCCACTCCGTTGAAAGTGGAGAAGGACCTGGCTTCGCTTGGAATATCCAATTGGCGCCACGTAGCGAAAAGAAGAAACGAATGACGCGCTGTTGTTAACTCGGCTATAATCGCGTAAGCGGTGTCTACGTCAATTAAGAAGAAGAAGAACGTATGTATATACAAGTATGGTGCAGTCAGATGCTGGATGTACTCTGTTGAGTTGCAAAAAAAACGATGTTTGCCGCACGCACACATTCTTCTTTGAATGGTGGATGGTGGTTACACCAGATCAAATTGATGAAATCATTTCTGTGGAAATTCCTCATGCAGAGAAAGATCCATTATTCTACGAAGTGATGAAAACCAATATGGTGCATCCTTGCGGACACCACAATCCCACTTGCAATAAATGCACGAAATACTATCCACGTGGTTTTCTTTCGGAAACGCAAACTGGAAATGATGGATATCCACTCTATCGTTGTAGCTCATCAGTCGACAATGGCATGACATTTACCATTCAACTTAGAGTAGTGAATATCGAAGTCGACAACATATGGATCGTACCATATTCGCCACTATTGTCTAATTCACATTCAAAACTCATGCCAATGTTTGATATTGTAGTTTGGTGAAATTGAATTTTCCGACAGTTCCACCAAAAGCTCCTTTTGTCAATTCACTTCAACGAAATATGAACTCATCACGAATGTTTATGCCAAATTGGCCAAATTATCGTCACTACGATTGCATGGGTTTTCCCGAGTTCCCGAGTTCCCCATCTTCTCTGTACATTTAGTCACCGGAATAGAAACCAAAAAGTGTTGCTTATCAAACTGCGTGACATTGAATCAATGAATGAATTGAAATCGAAAATAAATGATTTTTAACACAACGTAAATTCAACTTTTTTTTTCATTTCAAAACACATAATTTCACGCAGGACAACGAATGCGTTGTTACGGCATCACTCGTGAATTGCTGAACCGATTTGGCTGACTTTTGTTTGTAGTTTTCTAATAAATACTATGTACAAGGTTCTTATGGAAAAAAATATTGAGAAAATCTCTCAGAAAGATTGAAAAATATACATTTCATTTTGCATATTTAAAAAACGCGCGTAACAAATGTAAACGTAATTCAATTTAAATGTCAACGTCATTCAATTAAAAAAAATTGTGGTAATCTGTTTTCATGTAAATTTTATTAAGTTTTTGATAAAGTTCGTTTTGTTTTAAAGCTAAGAAGTTTTTTGTTTGCTAATAAGTGTTTATTAATCACGGTAAGTTAAATTCACCTTATATCGATTTTTGGTAACTTTTGCTGACTACACAATATTACAATTTGGTATACATGGTTAAACAGAAAAAATATGAGATCAATTTATTATCAGTTGGATTTTCGTTTTTAACAATGCCATCAACCAACGTACAAACAAAGATCAAATTGATGAAATCATTTCTGCGGAAATTCCTGATGTAGAGAAAGATCCAGTATTAAACGAAGTGATGAAAACCAATATGGTTCATGGACCTTGCGGACACCACAATCCCACTTCGGTTTGTATGTCTGACAATAAATGCACGAAACACTATCCACTTGCTTGCAAACTGGAAATGATGGATATCCACTCTATCGTCGTAGCTCATCAGACGACCATACAACTTAGAGTAGTGAATATCGAAGTTGACAACTTATGGATCGTACTATATTCTCCACTGTTGTCTAATTCACATTCAAAACTCATATCAATATTGGTCTTGAACGATACGGTCGATACGTGAATTGCAATAAAGCGCTTTGTAGGGTATTTACTTTTGCAATTCATGAACGTTTTTCGACTGTTGTGCGTCTCGCAGTTCATTTGGAGAATGGCTAAAGAGTGTTTTTCAACCCAGAGAATACAGTACACCCAGCGGAAACACCTCCAACAACAAAATTTACATTGACGAGTTTTTTCTCAACTTGCGTCAGTGATTCGTTTGCGAGCACATTGCTCTATTCGGAAATGCCTTGATATTATACATGGAATGCATCGACGAAGAAATAGTTACGTAGACAGGTGTGTTCTCAACTAATTCCTTAGGACGAGTTTACATAATCCACCCGAAAAACGACCATTGCTAATGACTTCGGTTGCTATTGATATTTCCAATGTAAATTCAACTTTCTTTTCATTTCAAAACACATAATTTCACGCAGGTCAACGTATGCGGGGTCAGCTAGTATTCAATATTTGTGACTCAAGCATTTCTGGTTCGATTTTGACAGCTCTAGACTCGACATGGCATACCTCAATAGCACTATTTATGCAAATTTTTAACCGCATATATTCATTAGTGCTTGATTTGGGTGCTATATGGGAAGTAGGCGTGGTTCCAGTCCAATTCCCCCCATTTCACATTTTAACATATTATCAACAGCATAATGTTAGGTGTATCGGATTTGGTTGGAATTGGTCTAGTAGTCCCGGAGGTATGGGTGAACACTTTACTGCCAAATTAGCAAACAAAAGTAATCTATTCTAATCACTTTCACGACTGATAAATAAAATGCGTATGGATCTAAAATGCACAATACTTTTAACGTTTATTTAAAACATAAATTTATATTTTATAAAGTTAGTTATACATATCGAGGATAAGCGGTGAGATTTCAAATCCAAGAAATAGTTTACCGATGCTGGTGATCGAGATGCCGCGGAGCGAGGTTGAACTGAACGATCGCGTTAGAGGAGCAAGATGTTGACGCGGCGCAGTGTAGAAGCGAAAGTTGGTAGCGAATTGACCTGTCGAATTGCTTAGAACGAATCATGTTTCCTATCCTGCTGTCTATCCCTTTTGTTTAGTGGGTGTGGTGAGATGTGTTGTAGTCATCAGCTGTGGTGAATTGCGATGTAGCATTAGGATGCGCCAGTTTTACCGGGTATAGGGGGTGGATGCTTAACTCATTTAAACAATGGGGTTTCACATAAATATGGGCGGGGCTACGCCCTTATTTTCAAAATTTTTAGCCCAGATTGTATTTTAGTACTTAGTTACGACACTTTTAGATTCTCTATTAATGGCGTTTTATGGGTGTGGCAGTGGTCCCATTACGTCCATATACAAACTCGTCCTTACTTTTTGTGTCAAGAGACATGTGGACCAAGTTTCATTAAAATATGTTAATTTTTACTTAAGTTATTAATTCTACAATTGCGAGACAGTTCGTCTTCTAATTAAAGGCGTATGGTTCTCAATTACATATAAAGAGTGATCCATTTCGACAAAAAACACAAAAACTTAAAATTTAATGGGGAATAATAACCTATGACCAGGTTTTATTAAGATAGCCATATATGACAGATATGTATATGTACATATGTATAATATACTACATATCTTCTTCTTTACTGGCGTAGACACCGCTTACGCGATTATTGCCGAGTTAACAACAGGGCACCAGTCGTTTCTTCTTTTCGCTACGTGGCGCCAATTGGATATTCCAAGCGAATGGATATTCCTCCTGGTCCTTCCAACGGAGTTGAGGTCATCCTCTTCATGTACTTCGTCCAGCGGGTACTGCATCCAAAACATTCAGGGCTGGAGTGTTTTCGTCTATTCGGACAACATGACCCAGCCAGCAAAGCCGCTGTCTTTTAATTCGCTGAACTATGTCAATGTCGTCGTATATCTCATACAGCTCATCGTTCCATCGAAAGCGATATTTGCCGTGGCCACCGCGCAAAGGACAATAAATATTTCGTAGAACTTTTCTCTCGAAAACTCGTAACGCCGACTCATTAGTTGTTGTCATCGTCCAAGCCGCTGCACCACATAGCAGGACGGGATTAATGAGTGACTTATAGAGTTTGGTTTTTATTCGCCGAGAGAGGACTTTACATCTCACTAGCCTACTGTGTCCGAAGTAGCACCTGTTGGCAAGAGTTATCCTGCGTTGGATTTTCAGGCTCAAATTGTTGGTGGTGTTTATGCTGATTCCTAAATATTCGAAACTTTCTACAACTTCGAAGTTATGATTGTCAACAGTGACGTGAGAGCCAAGTCGCGAGTGCGACAACTGTTTGTTTGATGACAGGAGATATTTCGTCTTGCCCTCGTTCACTGCAAGACCCATTTGCTTTGCTTCCGTGTCCAGTCTGGAGAAACAGAACTAACGGCGCCGGTGTTGAGGCCGCTGATTTCAATATCATCGAATACTTTATCGAATAAAAACTGTTTTTGCTGGTGTCAATCTTTGTCGCATGCTGAAAAAATACGAGGTCAATCAATCTCAAAACAAAATCTTACCTTTCTAACGCCCATATTGCATAACCCGGTCGCACTTCAGAGACACAAATTGCTAAAGCCATCTATTAAAAATATCAGCGATTCATTTTTACTAGATATAAAATATTTATTACAGATATATTATATAGATATGTATTTTGATATTTTGAAGACCATAATACTTTGACATGCGATTTAACTGAATATGACTGCGATAACTGGAATAGTTCAAATACGAATATTGATTACAAAGTAATAGATCAGAGAGGCATTGCAAAAGTTATTTCATACATTTATTACCATATGACTATTTTACCGTAATGGGGTTTTAAGTGGGTATTCTAGTCTAGAAATTTAAAAAAATCGATTTTTTTTTATATTTTCAAAGTTTAGCTATTCAAGAATATGTGTACAAGAGGATTTTTCAAAATTCAAATTATTTTCGGAGATATAGGCATTTTTCTGACCCGGCATCCAAACTGGTTCGGCCGGAACTAATCGAACAAAAGACTTTACGTGAAACTTTAAACGCGTTTTTCTCAAAACTGACTTTTTCGGAACGATACTCACGATTTCTCAGGTTCTACTGGACCGATTTCCTTGAAATTTTTATGGAGTCTTCTTTATAGGCTTGTCTATGGTTGGAACTAGCCCCATCTCCAAATTTTTATTTTTATTATTTTTAAAAAATTCGAAATAGTCAGAAAAAGTGATCCAAAAAAACTTTTTTTTCAGGCAGTCGCCATTTTGTGAAAAAATTTTTTCCCACTTTTCCGTAGTTCCGGCCATTGCGACATTATTCTAGATTAATAATCTTTTTTTTTTGGTTTCAGATAACTAGGAGGGTTGAAATCATGGGTATGGTCACGTGGAAATTTTTAGAGACCCCCACTTCGTCAGTTCATAATTTTTGAAATTTTTTACTTTTTTTAGTTTTTAATTTTTTTCTGTACTCTTCTAAAATTAACAAATAACTTATAAAAAATGGATAGTTAAATATTAATTGCCTTTTTTTTTACGACACTTTAAAAATTACCTGAAATTCATGCTTCTAGACCCCCTTAATAGTTTCAGATATGCCTTTCTAAACAGAGCTAACCATACAACGGATCACCCAAGCTTGGCACTTCTTTACTGATTCTTACATCTTTTATTTTTATCACCATTTCATTGGCAAAACAATTTGATATTTAAATTATGTTGCGGTTATTTTAAGTGCCAGACACAAATTTTAAATGCCTCAACGCATTAAGACTTAATTTAAATATACGGATTCTTGCTTAATATACACACGTTAACACACATCGATGCTTTTAAATTTATATCATTTTACTTATAGTAAAATCGTAGATATACGACAGTAATTGCCTTTATTTCATGCGTTAACACGATTAGCCTCAATCATTTCAAAAATTAACAATGCGGTAAGATTGGCATGGGGGATATGATACAGGGTGGTTCACAAAAAAATTTATGGAGATTCATTTTTCTAAAAACTCGATGTGTTATAATATATAAAAATCTTGTATTTAAAAAGAGTGTGTTAGTAATGCGGATGCTATATAAAATATAATATAATTGAATGCCTATTTATATCTATTTCAGCCGAATCAATTTATATTCTGAATACTACTTCTTGTACTACAAAAGTGAACCTTTACTCGAGCCGAATTTTTAAAAGCGATTTACATCAAAATTACAAGCATTTTTCAAAATAGACATAATAAATTTCTAGTAAGCATATTTTCCCAGTTTTATACTATCCCAAAATGTAGCACGTGTTAGTTATAGAACCCTATAACAATCGAGATAGATATAGGTTTACATAAAGCAAAAAAATCACAGTGACAACACAATTTTTTCGCGGATGTTTTTCAGTTTATTTGTCCATTCGTCTGCGAAGCGATCCCTAAATTGCTTACCAAATACATAGAGTTATAAGTTATCGAACCACAATCACGCATATTTTCATTATAACTCCATTGCGTATTACACCAGCATATTTGACTCTACAGAAGATATGTACTTCAAGCGTTCCTATATGTAGTAATTATTTTTGAAAGCACATTATATGAAACTTAAAATAATTCTTGTTAAATGTGAATTCTGAACCACCGTGTGCCAGTAAATAGGCAACTAAGACAAAAACCCTCTTAGCAGAAAAATATTGCTGAAGTAAATTTTACCGAAGGTAATTCTTTAATAATTAATAATAATCTGGAAAAGGTTTCTTTGTTCTCGTAATGACATTTAAATATTCGAAAAGACTTAAAACGTGTAGACACAACAAATTGCTGCAGAGTATAATAGTTTTGTTCAACTAACAGAATGTTTGTATCACCTAAAACTAATCGAGGTCGAAAACGTATAGACTTATATGTAAGTATATATAAATGATCAGGATATATTAAACTCCAAGGGACTGTCTGTATATCTCTCCCTCCATCCCTCTGAGCACGAGATAACTTGAGTAAAACTGAGATACCTTAATGAAACTTGGTATATGTGTTCCTTGGAAAAAATGAAAGATGAGTTTAATTGCACTACTGCCATGCTCATAAAATGCCAGTAAAGGAAAACCTGTAAAGGATCATAACTAAGCACGAAACTAAGATACAAAGCTCTATTTCTGTACAAGAGATCGTAGTAGTGAGAGGAACTTGTGGCGTAAGCATTTTTTTAAATGGTCCGCCCTCCAACGGTTAAATGTACATATCTTCCAAATCACTGAAGTTGTTTCAACTAAGTTTTCTGGGAAGAAGTCTCCCTTCCGTTGTTTTTTGCATTTCGCGGCTATGTATAAAACGCTGGTAAAACTATACATCTTTAAAAGGTCTTGACATAACCGACAAAACGACGCTATGCATGATTAGGTTGCATATTTCGTTCAACAGTTATAGACATGTAAACATGGAGTCCACTAACGCCGAAATTCGTCCTATTTTAAAGTTTTCCTTCGTTAAAAGCAAATCCGCTAGAGAAACGTTCCGTGAGATTTATGGTTTTTGGGGGTACTCTAACATAACCTAACCTAAAACCAATCTTAGAAAACTCACGTCCATCCAAATAAAAGCAATAAAATCTTTCAATATATCTTTTTTTTAATACCTTCTCAGAGTAACAGTGAAATCAATTTTGGAGCTGAGTTACCTCTTTATTTCAGAAAATCCATTAAAAATCACGAAATCTCATTCATGAGCTCCTGACAACCACACGTTGGCTCTGAGCAGCCACAACGATAACCAAAGTGATCACCAGCTTACACTCAGGTTGTTATTATTATTAAAAATTTTATTGTTTTCCTTGCTGTTGTCATTATTGTTGACATTTTATTGCGTGCTGTTGAGGCGGCTTTGGCATTAAGGTGCCATAATTTGGTATTGCCATAAAATGTTTTTTTATTACACTCGTAATACACTTCATTAGTGGCTTTGAATTTTTAATGACTTAAAATCAAATGCGTGCAAATTGGTCGCACTTCCCGCTACCCTAGACCGCTGCCATCTCCCTCAGCACCGCCTATCAATTTAACAACTTTATTCAATTCATTACGAACTGTAGCGCATCGCCAGCCAAATTAAATATTAAAACATTTTTGAATTTATTTTTTTATTATTAAACAAGCACTGGTTATGTATGTATGTATATTCATATTTGAGTTTGGAAGTGTATCTGTATATGTATATACATATGTACATATGTGTATGTTTTCGCCTCGCGTTAATTAAAATGTAAATTTCAGGTGAAAATTTTTGACACTGAGTGTTTATTATTGCCGCTGCATGCTCACTTTACGAGCAATATTTAACGTCTTTTATTTTATTATTATTATTCTTGTATTTTTCTTTTATATTTTTGATAAAGTATTCTTATGAAAGGTAGGTAATTTGGCTATAAATTTGACTCACGGCGCAGCATAAATATTTATTTAATGCACCTGTATGTGAAATGACAGATGTTGATATTGCTTTTATACCAGAAGCACAACTTATGGTATATTAAGTTTGTCACGAAGTTTGTAACACCGGGAAGGAAACTGCGGTGACACTATGTATATAATATGTAATGCCTGCATATGCGCAAATTAGTCCCTCATTTTTTGAGACGTCAATCTAAAAGTTTGCACACGTCCTATTAACTCAAAAAAGCTTCTCATTTGTCGAAATCGGCGATAAGGGATCAACAGAACGATCAACAGAAATTCAGCTACAGAGCTCGAATCTGGCAATACTATATATCTTTGAAAGGTCTTGACATAACCTACAAAACTATGCATGATTAGGTTGCATATTGCGTTCAACATATGTAGATGTGTAAACATGGAGTTCATTATCGCCGAAATTCGTCCCATTTTAAAGTTTTCCTTCGTTAAAGGCAAATCCGGTAGAAAGCGTTGAATGAGCTTTTGGGGGGAAAAAATATGCTCTAAAATTTAGGTTGATATTACATCCTAAATATGTCTTTATTTTGAAAATGTGACAAAATGCTTCTGCGTTAGAACACTTAACATAAAATATAATCAGTTTTGAGAAACTAACTATACGATCTTGCACTATAATATCTTTTCTTGCTTTTGAATGACTTTCAAGTAAATAAGACGTGTCATGAAGATATGCTGAAATAGGCACCTCAGAGCTCTTAAGTGTCACATTAGGAAAGCTAATAAATACCGCATTTGACTACCTTCCCTGAAGTAATCCAACAATTTCTTGATACAAAAGCTTAATTACTAATATATACTGAAGTCATATAATGTTTCTGCTAACATTTCTAGATCGCCCACTGTTTAAAAAAAAAAACACAGAAATCATTCGAAAGAACATTCTTTGGCCTTTATTTTTATAGATTATCTCTTTTAAATGTCGTCTCAGATGGTCCATCTGTTGAGTCCAATTTTCGATGACCCGTCAAGTATTTGACAGGTAACTGGCGAATGACACCCGTGATGTTTTGCTCCAAGCCCTGAATCGAAGGGGGATTGTCCGCATAGACTTTAGACTTTACATATCCCCACAGGAAAAAGTTCAATGGTGATCACGATCTTGGTGGCCAATCGTCCGGCCCAAAACGTGAAATGATCTGCTCACCGAAGTGTTCTCTCAATAAATCCATTGATTGATGCGATGTAAGGGAAGTGGCAGCGTCTTATTAAAACCAAATGTCGCCGAGAGCACGAGCTTCAAATATAGGCATCAAATAATCGGTTATCATGGCGCGATAACGGTCGCCATTGATGGTTACGTTCTCATCGGCATCATTTTTGAAGAAATATGGACCGATGATTCCACCAAACCATGTCGCTTGTTTACATACCCATTGAGCCAGAAATGAACCTCACCGTTGGACAAAATTTGGCTCTAAAACGTCAGATCTTTTTAGAACTATTCAAAAGCGATGTCACTTGGGAAGATACAGCACAAGCTGTATTTTGTAAGCTGTGAATTTAAGATCTCGACGTAAAATCAGTCAAGTCGAATCGACTCTCCACGGTCTTCGTGTACACTCTCAGCTACGGTTGCTTTATTTTCTTCACTTCGTGCTGAATATGGTCTATTCGGTCGAATGTTATTCAATAATGAATGCTGGGTCTCAAGATGGGTGATGATGTTGCGAACATTATGCTCAGTAGGCCTATTATATTGACCATAAGTTGAGCAAAGCCGCCGAATCACTTTCTTTACAGAACGTGAATTTTCGTAATAAAGTTGACGATTTGTAACACTCTTTACAGGCACAAGTCTTTTCACGATGAAATGCCAAAAAATACTGAACAAAAAAAACATGACAGCTTGACAAGACTCACTCGTGATCTGTCAAACAAATTATTTAAAAATGTCTGAAAAAAGTACCACTACTTGGAGCGAAGATTGGTGGAGGGATTTACTGTCGGGAGCTCTCTATCAACTCCAGTTTCATACTTCCTGACTATTGCAGTGTCTACCAGACTGAGGTTGCAGCCAACAAGAAAGCAGCAGATTTGCTGCTCCGGAGTGCAGCCTCCTTTAGAGAAGTCACCATTCACTCAGATATCAGAACGGCGATACTAGTCTTGAACTCATTTACAGTGCGTTCAGGGATGGTCGAAGAGTGTTTAACGTCGCTATCATTAGCATCGAGTGTCTTTGTGATGAGACTAGTATGGGTGTCGGGCCATAGCGGAATCGCAGGTAATTGCAAAGCTGATGAGCTAGCAAGGAAAGGCAAAGAATCATTATCGGTAGAATGGGAGCGGGTCGGTGCTACCGCATACTCTTGTGTTTTACTACAGGTTACCTGGGCCGGTACTTACGCAGTCGCAAAAGCTTTTTGGCCCAAGATTGATAGCTGGAGATCTAGCGATCTCTTTGCCCTCAGTAAGGCAGCCTCTCTCTAGTACATGCCGTAAGATTGGGAATCTTACCAGACGCCGTTTGCAGAAGCTGTTTGGAAGAAGATGCGGTAGAAACAACTCAACACTTCCTTCTTGACTGTCCCGCGTTTTGGAGGTCACTTGGGTGCGCATATCTTCAGACATCCTACCGAACTAGCGGGTGTTGAAATTAAGCGCCTTTGCAAATTTGTATTGGCTACTAAGCTATTTTGCCAATCTGTAAGTCCGAACACAGGAGTTCTTATATTCATTGGCTTCGCGAAGGACTACGTTTATCAGTCCACGTGCGATCTTTGATCAGTCATCTAACCTAAGATAACCTCTACTTTGTTCACCCGTTATATACATACTTTCCTGGGTAACCAAATATTATTCCTACATCTCACGGTATTTTTTTATTTTTTCCCTTGGCATGGCTTGATATTCAAGTACTCCAACCGAACAGACTCAAAGACTGGACTAGTAAATTTCATAGTATATCTTATGCACATGCCTAACTGTCAAGTTTGACAATTTTATCGCGCTCGCAGCCAACAATACCAAAAGCAATAACTTAAGCTATCAAGACATGACGCCAGCGTCACCTAAACAGGAATAAAACGAGCTTAAATATGCAATTTGCAAAATTTTCAACAATCAGCGCAAACATAACGGCGACAGGCGTCGCTCGCTTTGCTTAAAAAGAAGTCAGAAGCCATGCAAATGTGCTAATTCGTGTTGACTTAACGGCTGCAATAAGTTAAATCATTGTACACAGTTGCATACCACACCCAAACCCAAGAGACGGGGCTAATGGCGGTGCTACAAACACACAAACACACACACATACATACATCTTGTACATACATATGTATGTATAAATTGCATGCAGAGATCGCGGATTGCGGTACGAAATGCAAACACGTCCTTAAATAAGCCGCTTTCGTGTTGCTGCCACAGCATGACTGCTGTCCGACTTGCTGGAGAAGCAGGGCAAGTTTTATTTTCATTTCAAAGTGGTCATCTTTGGCACAGCTGCCACATTTTCACCGCTGACAAAGTGGCATTTCGAACCGCAATGACGACAAGGAGTTGCATGTCCGGCAAGTCGTCCGCGCTAGGACCCAGTCGGTCGACCGGCCGCACTAGTGGCATGCAACATTTTCACTTATTCAAATGTCGCATCGTCAGTCATGTCACGAGTGTCAGCATGCCGAAACACCGCCATAGCGCAGCTGTTACACCGCCTGGCATACGCTGTCGTGGTCGCCGGCATTACAATGCGCACGCTCAGCAGCGCACGCTGAGCGGCCGCCACTCTCAGTCGCCCAATCAGGCATTTTTTCGCATTTCAATTGGCGCATTCTTTGGGCGACTTTTATCGTTGCATTGATTGCGTTTTAAATGCGCTCATAAATCAAATTCAATTTATGTCAACATTTTATGGTCGTTTGTCTGAAGGCGCTATTTGTTGTACACCACACACACACACACACACACCCTGTATGCCCTGCACGCTGCTTGCTCTTGGCTGTGCATTGTTTGCTGCAGCTACACCGTTTCTTGCGATAAAGTAGAAATTATTGCAACAAGTTGTGAGTAAGTGAACTCAAGCCGACACGCTTACTGCACATAAACAACAACGACAACAGCAACAACGACAACGAAAATCTGAACAACAACGACAAAAATGTTATAAGTAACAAAAAAGCAGCGCAAAATCACAGCAATGAACCTAGCGCCGTCGGAACGCCAACTTGCAACAACAACAGCAACAAAAGCAGCCATCGCCAACTGCCAACTGACAGTCGCGTTTCACCTGACAGCCACTTTTGTATTGAAAAGTGGCCCGACAAAGGCCAACGTTCCATGTCGTCGCACGTACTGGAACTGCTCTGACCGTCGCACGTCCATCGCTCACTTGTATTCCACACCGCGTGGTCACAGCGCCGCAAATCTGTTGCATACGACGTTTCACCTTTTGGCGCTCACACTGCGCATTGCAAAATTGCCAAGTGTGTGGTAGCGTGTTCGGTTTGAGAACTTCATCAATTACTTCGTTGTCACAGTGGAGAATTGAGTTGCGCATGCGCGTTGATATCATTGCACGAATATTTATTTATTGTTCGTATAAATTGCGGTGATTAGCAAATTTCGATTGTATTCCGTAGGCATAGCATGACATTGTTGAGTTTGAAGGTATGAAAGTGAACGAAGTTATCGATAAAAACATTGTAGTGATAAACTACTTCAACAAGAAAACATATTTTGAAAATAGCAATGCCATCTGATTGGAATACACCTTGTGTTCTAATACTCAAAGCCTCTAGTCAATAAGTAACAGATATGTTAAGATGTTTTTCATAACCAGCCCTTACTAAAATCACACTGAAGCTGTTTCTATACAAATTTAAAGAGACCCCAGCCTGTAATATGGAAACCTTTTCAGTTGAAGTGGCTTCCGGAATATGTTTCGTTAATATCGACAAAACTCGTTCAGCTATTGCTACCCTCCGCTTCTAAAAAAAAAGCTTGATTCAGTAGACGGAAAGTGGTTAAGTTAAAATCTGCTTTTAGAGACTATGTGAAGTATTTTATTGCATAAATAGTCGGTGCCTAAAGCCAAAAATCAGATCAAATTTATAAAAACCGCCCACAGTGGAAAAATTACGGCCTTTTTCTTCTGATTTAGAGAAATCTCGAGGATTCTCCTTTCATTGTCTGAAACTCGCTAGTATTCTTATGAGGTCTTAAAAGAGAATAATCGCTAATACCAGGTTCTTAAAATAAAAGGGATGCAGATCAGATTTTATGTGAAGTATTATATTGCATAAATAGTCGGTGCCTAAAGCCAAAAATCAGATCAAATTTATAAAAACCGACCACAGTGGAAAAATTACGGGCTTTTTCTTCTGATTTAGAGAAATCTCGAGGATTCTCCTTTCATTGTCTGAAACTCGCGAGTATTCTTATGAGGTCTTAAAAGAGAGTAATCGCTAATACCAGGTTCTTAAAATAAAAGGGATGCAGATCAGATTCGAAGCACAATTCATGCACTATTTTCATTTTCGTCAAATGGGACGGTTTTTATATCCTAAATTTGGGTTGTTTGTCAACTTAGTCAACTGGTTAGTACGGTTTTAGAAGCTTTGAATTACGTCCATCGCAAACAGTCCACTGCGATCATGAACTCGCAAAATTTGGCAGCTTTAAATAGAAACGTCACGAAGTTTCGAAGTTCATACCAAACGAAAAATTTTCTGTTCCATTCAGCTCAAAAATCTGTTGTAATTTTAATAATCCAGACCCATAAAGACGAAACGAACTTCTCTAGGAAAACTATATCGGAAGCATCAGTGAAAACACGATAGGTTCCAAAATAACGAAATTTTTTCGAAAACAGCGCCGCTTAACATCTGTGATACAATGCTTTCCGATTACCAGAATGTCAAGAAGCTTATTATTACTGGCGATGAGTCTTAGATCTATGCTCACGACCCGGAAACAGACGATCAATCGGCGGAATATCATGGCCGAAAAAACCACATCAAAACTGATCAAAAACTAAGCTTGATTGTCTTCGTTTATCGAAGTGTGGTGCACTCCGAATTCCTTCCTATCAACCAAACTGTCAAAAAGGAATACTATGTGAGTGTTATACGTCGTTTGCGTGAAGCTATTCGTAAAAAAAGGCCGGAATTATGGGCCGACAACTGTTTGTTTTTGCACCACGATAATGCATCGTCGCATACTGCATTCATTCTTCGTGACTTTTTCGTCAAATTTTAACTAATTTCGTGCGGCAACCACCGTATTTACCTGATTTACCTGTAACTTCTGGCTATTCAGCAAACTCAAACGACCACTCCGGAAAACCGTTTTGAGTCAATTGAAAGCATTAAAGAAGAATGGCTACACGCATTGAAGTATATTCCGGAAATTGACTTTAACAACTGTTGCGAGGATTGGAAAAAACGTTGGCACAAGTGTATTGGGGCCAAGTGGGATTACTTTGAGGGTGACGACATAGATTTTCAAGAATAAATTAAGAATTTTAAAATTATGAACAAAGTTTTACTATGTTTTGCTCATTGTAGTAAGCGTTTATAATCCATTTGAGATAAATAGACTAGAACATAGCCGTAGGTGATAACTATTTACTTGCTTCCTTTCCGCAAGTGTTGGAGACATTAAATGCCAAGATGTCTGTTGAGTCCGAGCTATAGATTTTTGTCCACAAATTTTAGGCACATCATTATAACAGGGCTAGTCATACTGCTGCCGGTTTCTTTGCTTAATCCCGGTTCAAAGCCGATGGACAATTGATAATCCTCAGTTTTTGTCTCCACGTGTTGGTATTAAGTTAAGTTACTGGTGTTGTTTATGTTGTTAATGTTGCCTGTAGTAGGTTCTTGTTTATTTTCTTGCGTTTTTTTGTAATCTTTATGGCATTCACTTCAATCATTTTTAGCTTATTGTCTTTTTGCATGTGTTTTCTTTGCTGTTATTTCTGTTGTTGTATATTCATTATGGAAATTGAGCTGCTGTCAAGCGGTGGTTATGTTCGGTAACATTTTTATGATGCCTAGCGGCCGGTTAAAATTGAAAAACGCATTTGCGTGATAAATTGCAATATTTAACACTCCGCGCCACTCACTCGACTCCATTTCGTATCGCTTACAATGTGCCATGTGCCAGCCAGCAGGCTTGCCACAAGTCCGCTGTTCGGTCGGTTGGTTGACTGACTGGCAACAACGGCAAATGAGTTACGTGTTATGCTTCAACGACAACAACCACAAAAGACATTGGCGATACACACGTAGTTTAAAAATGTAGGAAGTAATGGATGTACTGTATTTTGTGAAGTGTAAAATCACTAAATAAATTATAGTAATATCCTGGCATTACCGTAATGGTAATTATGGTTACATTTTAAAATGAAAGATTTCGTTACGTGCTTTTGATTTACAGAATTAGATTTAAAAAAAATTTATATTAATCCCCAAAATGTACAGACATACATTTATCTATATATATAGTATACATATCTGGGACACAAATGTGATCAATTTCGTAGACCCAATCAATGAATATATCCTTCCAAACAGATATTTCTTGGAAAAGGGTCTAAATTATATTTTTTAGATCTCCGTAAACATAATATATGAAGATACCGATTTTCCGGAGGAAATAAGAATATATATTGGAAAAAAAAAATTAACTGGAAACCTTGAGCTTATAGATTTTCGGGTTCTTAATGATAAAAAAATCGGTTGCCAATGAACTGAATAAAGATCAGTAAAGCTAAATGTAGTTAAATATATGAAAAATACCTATGACTACTCTGTCTGAATAGAAGAACTGTGACCACAAACGTTATATCAGCCGTCGTTTTTGAATTAAGCAACTAACATTTCAATTGAAAAGTCCTCGGACTGCAACGAGACGACCAAAAGAGGTCTTTACCGACGAAAACATCAAAAAAAGTCCACAAAATAATTTTGGATGACCACTCTATAGATATCAACTGAACTTGTACGTCATATCATTCACGAATATTTCACAACAACGACTTGATGATTCGGAGCAGTATATAGAGAGGTTCACGTGTAATATACCAGAGAGCTTACATCGATATGTGACAGTGGATAAAACATGATTATATCATTTCACTCCGAAATCCAATCATCCGTCATCGTCGAAAACGCAACTGTCGACTGGCGAGGTTATGGTGTCTCTATTTTGGGATGTGCTTGGCATAATTTTTATTGACTACCAGAAAATTGAAATAACATCAACGATATCGCCGAAAAACTAGCGCATTTGAAGAAAAAGAAAGTTCTGCTTCACAAATAAGTACAATGCATTGACAAGTCAGTGAAAACGATGGAAAAAAATCATGAATTGGGCTTCGAATAGCTTCCTCGTCTCCGATCTCTATATCTGGCCCCCAGCGACTATTTTCTGTTCTTGTTTCAGATCTCAATATAATGCTCGCCATACCAAAACACGAAACAAATAGGTCATATCATTCACGAATTGTTACAAACGAAAAGCTTTTCCGGCGACGAAGACCGTTTTTTCACTTATTATGAATGGGGGAATACCCATTAATTGTTCTAATTAAATTGGGCCCCAGCGAACCCAAAATTTTATTCAAGTGAGGCGACTTCCAAGAAGCAAACGTTTGTTTTGAAGCTCCTTCGCTTTCACATAGAAATGTTAGATGGTCGTTAGAACGAATGCACTACTCTAGATGGATATAGTGTCGAGCGATAAGGCGATATTTTAATTCCCAAAAAGTGTTCTTTCATTCTTAAGCCAAAGGCTTTTTATGAAAGACGAGAAAACTCGATTGTTTTCCTTCCGCAAACCACCTCACACTATAGTAACTTCATAATCGCCTGTAAGAATTAAGGCATCTGGTTCTACTACTTTGGTGCGGAATTCTTCGTGCAAATTAACGCATCTTCAGAACACAATGCATAATGTGCATCCTCCGAGAACAATAAATTGCGCTTGCGCATTCGCGATGCACGAATGACTTATTTTGCACGTCTACAGACGACGTGAAAGGCCTATAAAATAAAAACGTTTAGAACTTAAAATAAAAAAGATAAGAATTAATGAACAAAACAAGCTCCAAGAAAGTTTAAATAACTAAACAGACTTGCTTTGTTGCATGCTGTGTATAAAGGGTGTTTTCTTTTTAAGAATAGTACGAAAAAATGTTAACTTATAATACCCTCCCAGATGCCTTTCTTACATCGCCTAAATGTATAAATAATTTTGAAAACGCACCTTACAAGAACTTGATTGTGATAGGTCAGTTAGTAAGGTAGCTATATTCTATAGTGGTCCAATATTGGTGGTTCCAAATAATGAACAGCTTCCTGACGAGAAATTGATATATGGAAGTTCTCATATCGAGATCAACTGAGGGACTAGTTCACTTATATATAGACAAATGAACGCTACAACAACTCAGCTCATCCCGCTGATCATTTATTTATGGTTTCCTTCTGAATGTCAACAATTTCTTGACAAACTTAATATACCCTGTTCAGGGTATAAAATCTTCGAATTCAAATAAATTTAAAAAAAATAGCAAAATTTTTGCTTTTAGTTAAAATTGTATGGTTGAACAAAATTTTCGGAAATATAACCATCACAATAACGTCTTATAAAGGTCTTACTATTCGTTTCACTGGTTAGTCGTAACTGGTTTATGAGTATAGACTTGACGTGTTCCTACAGAAAGTCGTCTAACGAAGTCAAATCAATTGATCAGTGTTCGGCATGTAACTATTTATGAATAAATAGGACCTCGAAAGACCTCTTCACGATTTTTCGCACTTCACAATTTGGCAACTACGAATCCATTAAGCCAGAAACAACTGATGTAAAAGAAGTTCACTGTCTTTACTGGATAAATAATTGCCAAAGAACCACAAAAATTGCAAACACTTTGACAGCGTTCTCTATAAGAAAGTATATACCCTTAATAAAACACCCTATACATACTTGTATGAATGTATGAAAGTACAACGAGCCGTCGACAGCCGCCAAGTACTTACTGCCACATTGTGATTGCCGCGCCATGCAAACAAGTCAGGCACACATACACATCTATAAATTTGCAACACAGTTACATACTTACATATGTATATACAAGTATGTACATATATGCAGTTGCGTACATGCCTATGTACGTACATAAACAAGGTAATCTGCACACAAAAACGTAGGCCGTGCACCTAACTACAGCAATGTTGTTATTGTTGCTGTTGTTGTTGTTAACTGTTTGCCGGTTGGTGGCATGCAACCGGCGGCGGTGAAGTTAACATGTTTGCGATATGAGTTACATGTCGTGCTTAATGGTATAATTTAAAGCTGCAAATTTTGTCATAAATTTCAAAAATTGATTACCCCGGCGCGTTGTACTGAAAGGCATGCGGCACTTGCACGCACACCAGCTCATGCACTCGCATACATACATAAGTTTTCCTTGTACGTACATATGTACGTGTATACTATGGCTATGGCATTTTGCACCTGAGCTCAATTCACTTCATTCATTCCATGCCGCACAGTGTGGCATTTTCACATGACAAACGGTCGCAAATGTCTGAGGAGAAAATAGTCTGGAATTGTTCACTTTTCTTAAACGCAGATGTGAAATTTTGCTTGCATTTATATGATTGAAAATACACTTATACTTAGGGTTATTTTTTGCTTTAAGTGATGTGCAGTAGATAATACGTTAACAACATATTCAGATGATTGAAGAAGAGAGTTAAATTCAGATTTTTTAGGTTACATTCAGCTTATAATAAATATTCGTATTTAAAAAAAAAATGTTTTCACTCATAACATCCACCACTATATTCAATTCTTATATTTTTTGGCTGGGGATCCAAATAGAGCTACTTTTTCAATAGCCTTTTTTGACAGATCACGTGTAAGTCGTGTCAAGCTGACAGATTATTGTTGTTCAGTATTGGGAATTTTTCATGGAAAGACTTACGCCTGAACAACCTTTACAAATCCTTCAACTTTATTACCAAAATTCACGTTCTGTAAAAAATTTGTTTCGCGCGCTTCGCCCAATTTATGGTCAACACAATACCCGGAAATCTTTATTGGATAATATTCGACCGCAAAAGAACACGCAGTGAAAAAAATAAAGCAGCCGTAGCTGAGAGTGTACATGAAGACCGTGGATAATCGATTCGGCGCCGTTCGCAAAAACTCGGATGGACGCATGGAACGACTTTCCGGATTTCACGTCGAGATCTTAAATTGAAAGCGTACAAAATACAGCTTGTGCAAGAACTGAAGCCGCCCGACCTTCCCAAGCAAAATTGATTCGCTCTATGGGCTCTTGAAAACTTCCAAGAAGATAGGACATTGCAACCCAAATTTTGTTCAGCGATGAAGCCGATAAGGCATGTAAACAAGCGAAATTGTCGTATTTGGGACGAAGAGAAACCTGAAGAGATTGAAGAGCTGCCATTTCATACAAAAAAAAAAATAACGGTTTGTTGTGGTTTATGGACCTGTGGAATCATCGGTCCATATATCTTCAAAAATGATGCCGGTGAAAACATCAATGGCGACCGTTATCGTACCATGATAACCGACTATTTCATACCTGAAATTGACCTGCAATTGATGCTCTAGATATCGGCGACATTTGGTGTCAACAAGATGATGCCACTTCACACACATCGCATCAAGCAATAGATTTATTGAAAAAACACTTCGGTGAACAGATAATTTCACGTTTTGGGCAGGTCGATTGGTCACCAAGATTGTGCGATATCACACCGTTAGATATGTAAAATCTAAAGTCAATACGGACAATCTCGCTTCGAATAAAGCCGTGGAGTAAAATATCACGCGTGTCATTCGCCGGTTATCAGTCGAGATGATCGAACGAGTCATCGAAAATTGGACTTGACGGATGGACCATGACAATGCGAGCTCTAAAAACCAGCGCCTTTTTGTGGTCATGGGTCACGTACAGCCCTTTGGTAAAGAGATAACACATCAAAATAATAAATCCCAAAGATGCTGTTGAAGCATTCATGTTTTGGATGGAAAAATAAAATTGGTTTGAACGCATGCAAAATTAAATTTGGAGAATATTTTGAAAAACAATAAAACCATTTTCGTTGATAAATATTCCTATTTTCATTATTAGGCCAGAAATATATATAGCAGCCCTCGTATAACGAAGCCGTGGCCAACATTTGAAAGGGATAACCTTCAAAATATAAATCCCAAAGAATGTTCATTCGATGGAAATAAACAGTGCTCATTAAATTTGAAGTTTCTGTGTTTTTTCTTTAAAAGAGTAGGAAACCTCGAACAGGATCACCTTTTATATGTATTTTTTATAAAACGTTGCGGCTTCCCATTCTCTTTTATAAAATCTAATTCGATACACTGCATAAATAGTGCATAGTTTTAGACATTTTTTAGGATTTTATGATGATTTGAGTTTTCAATGTCGAACATGTCGAACGAGTGTTTTAGCCGATTGGCCGGTATGGCCGCCAGTATGTCGGTGCAAGCTTTTTGAATGACCTCTACATCTGCATAACGCTTTCCTTTCATGGGCAAATACAAATTTTCAGGTGAATACGCGGAGTGGTTAATGGTTAAAATGAGGTTTTTGGTCAAATAATCGGTCACAAGCGTCGAATCGAATGTTGAATTCTGAGCAGTTTTTGGTCGTCAGCCAATTTGTGCGGAACAAACCGTGCACACACCTTTCGTAGCCCAATTGCTCGGTCACAATGCGATAAATCGATGTTTTGGAGGCGTTCAATTCCATTTCCATGAATTTCAATAAAGATTTCGGTTGATTTTTGATGAATTCACGCACAGTTTCGATGGAATTTCCGGTGATCACGGATTTTTATTGGCCCACATGTTTATCGTCATTTATGTCCTCACGACCACATTGAAAAATTTGAAACCACTCGTGCACTCTGCTACGGGATAGGCAATCATCGCCATAAACTTCTTTCATCAATTGAAACATTTCGGTAAAAGTTGTAATAATTTTAAAACAAAATTTAATGTTGGCTCTTTGTTTTCACACCTTAAAACGCAATAACTTCACTTTCAATCGATGCAATGTCATGAAATTCTCACTGGACAATCGATAAAGATAGCAGATTCTAACGCTCCAGTCGACATATATATGGCGCCACCAGGGGGCGCTAGATTCAGAAACTCCTGTTTACTTTGGAAAGCACCTTGTATTTTGCAAGACAAACATGATAATT
Organism: Bactrocera neohumeralis; assembly: GCF_024586455.1. Lineage (NCBI taxonomy): Eukaryota > Metazoa > Arthropoda > Insecta > Diptera > Tephritidae > Bactrocera > Bactrocera neohumeralis. The sequence goes on along the minus strand of NC_065920.1, from coordinate 41,937,409 downwards.
TATCTGTACCACAGTTTGCAGTTTATCTTTTGATTGTTTCAAGTTTCGGGCAGTAAAATGTCGATTGGAGCATAACTGATGAATTGCGTATATATATCTTATGTGGAACGTTCATAGATTTTTAGTGCAAAAAACTTTAAAGCGTTTTCTCTGCCACAACTCCCAAATTTTTTAATTTCGCAACACTAAGTTATGAGGGGCACCGAAAACCTACATTTTCCCAAGACTCATTCAAATAATTATTGCTATTGCCCTATTTTTAAATATATCTTAGTGAAGCTTGGATACAACATTCTTCGAATGTCATACATACTTTAATAAACAATGGGTTTTAATAAAGAGATTTTAACTGTGCCGTCACAAAATATTGACAAAAACATAGAATACGCATATTACGATGTAACCTTATGAAATGTTTGATAAAACAAAAGCCATATTTATTGAAAACGTATTTACCCAATTGAAATGAGATACATGTAGGTATGGCGAAATACTTTTTTACAGATTCCAGAACTTTGGCGAGTGTTGATCATGGGTAGAGAAATATTCATTTTATTCAATGTGTACTACCGCTCTTAAAAAAGATGATTGGAAATTTGTTTGCATTCGAGTGGTTTTCTGAGTATTTGCGGAGACCGCGTTATCAAATGTCAAGTATTTTCATGCTTAAATATTTGATAGGGTAGAGTGAAAATTTAATTTAATTGAAAATTATGTTACGAGTACTTAGTTAAGTGAGTCAAATTAAAGTGAAAAAAGATGGTTTTGACTACAAAGCAGAATATAGATATTATAGTGTTTAAAAAAACAGATGATGTCATTTTTCAAAAAGTTGGATATAACGAATCATGAGTGAGGACATTTTGGGAAAAATATATGACAATACAGTGTTCTCCGCAAGCCTGTAAGCTGACGTCGAAGAAAGACTAATAAAAGGGACAACAGGATATATAGTATGAGATAGACGGATTTAAAACTACTCCAGAAATTGCTGCCGAGCTTAAAGATGCTCACTAAATAGAATTAAGCAATTTAATTGTAAAGCGTCGGTTGAAAGACAATATTTTGAATGTCCGAAGCGCTGCAACAACCCCACCTTCTACAGCAAAAATGCGTCTTACTAATCTAAATTAGTACAAAGAAAGAACAAATTGGTCCCGAAATTAATATATTCGTATTATTTTTCACAAAGGCATAATAAATCTTATTAGACCAGATTGCCAGAGTCAATGAACGATACAGTGATCTATGTGCTCAAAGTACTGCTAAACAATCACCATACAATATGGGTTGGGGGGCAATCACAAGTTATGGTGTTGGCGAAATAATAATAGTAAATAGTACTGTAAACTCAGCGGCATACGCATAAATAATAAGAATGCTGTTATCAACAATCAAGGCTTTTACTGAGCACGTAAGAAAGGAATTTTTCAAGTTGATTCTGCACCGTGGCATCACTCAAAGTCGGTAAGGATAACATTGCCATTTGCTTTCATTAATAATAATTTATTTAAGTGCTTTGCATAGGCTAACGAATATAAAGATATTTTTCGAATTGAGTGCCTAGAAATTGTTGAATATATTCTTCTTCTTCTTTGCTGGCGTAGACGCCGCTTACGCGGTTATACAGGTACTAACTACAGGACTGTAATCGTATTAACAACAGCGCGCCAGTCGTTTCTTCTTTTTCTTCGCTATGGTACACCATTTGGAGATTCCAAGCGTAGCCAGGTCCTTCTCCACCTGGTCTTTCCAACGGAGTGGAGGTCTTCCTCTATCTCTGCTTCCCCGGCGAGCACTGGTTCGAATACTTTCAGAGCTGGAGATTTTATGACCACGAGTTGAAACTGATGAGGAAATAAATTCATACATGAATTTGAGATAAAATGTATATAAAAGCTAATTTCATTATCAACGAAAGAATTTTAGAATATTTCAGTAGTAAATAAGAAAAAATATTCAATAAACTGTTAAAGCAATAAATGTTGTTATTTAGTTATGACTTTTACTATTACAAGCAGTTATGGGAAAAAGTTAAATTTATGTATTTGAAAAAAATTGTGCTATTTTTATAAAAACATTTATTTTGGTATTTCCTGGAGTTTAGAAGTTGGCAACTATTGTTATATTAGTGATATATTAACTAGTATTGTTCTGTACAGGTGCGATGTATGTGTATATTTGCCAAACTATATTCCTATACCAGAGATCGAGAGAGAGAGAGACTTTGAGCGCCATTAAAATGAATATGCGTCTACCAGAAATGAAAACCATATGAGTAAATATACATATGCCATCTGTATAGGTATAATTTGTGGTAAGTTAATTAATATGGGATTTTTCTGGTAAGCGCTCACAAAGCTACAAATAACGTACTTAAATTGCGTGACATTTGTAAGGCTCCACTGATTCTGCAAATAGTAAATTGAAAACTCTTTGACTGGGTAATTTTGCGGTTTCATTGATTATGGCACGCCGTTATTACGCTTACTAATATATGAAAAAGTATGAAACTACCAATTATGGAGTTACGGAATTGTGTTAAGGGGTTTTATACGTTGCGATCGGTCAAAAAATCGAAAAAATTTTATTGCTCCATCAGAAAGTATAAGTCGTAGAGAATGTTCTCCCAAATTTTCATAAAGATATGTGCATTAAAACCAAAATTATAGCGTTAACGCACGTAGTCATAGACGAAAGCCTAGCACATGCTGCTCGCCTAAACTCACACTAAAACCTTTAAACGTGATTATCTGGAAATCGTTTTTTTCCAAAAGTGCCATTGCCGTGAGCACGATTGCAAACAATCTATATCACCGATTTTCTTTATTTATTTTTTAATTCGTTCATAACTAATGTAGGCAGTCCGTCAACGAAGCCTTTTTTTATATAAATTTAAATTGTAACGTTAAGATTTTTTAAATAAAAGTTTTTCAGTCGGATTTTGACTTTTTGAAAAAATTATCTTCGTTTCCACAAAAAAAAAATTAGGAAAACCCTTCGTTCACGGACTCCGCACGTCTATATACTAATGAAATTTTTTGTGTTTTACGATTTCAGTTGAGTTGCTGCACCGGAATCGTGCTCACCGTCAACCTCTTCAAGAAAATCGAATTTTTAGGAAAGCGCACTAACTTTCGTTCTTTCGAAACGCATAACTCATATTCAATAAAACGATCGCTACATCCCTTAAAAATTCCCAAATTTTACTTTATTTTTCCACAACACAACATATATATGTATATATAGCATATACATACATATACAAAACAAACAGAGTTCTGGCATGATGATCAGATTATATACATATAGTACATACATATATTTATGATTATACCACTATGGATAGAAAATAGTACGACTTTTTAGTTTAAATTTCGCGCGGAAACCCATTTGTCAAAATATTGTTTTTCTAGATTGGCATGACTGTCAGTGACATCTGTGCCAAATGCCATATCAAAATAATAATTAGCGTTTAGTATACACCTGTCTTTCTGAAGTACATAAAGTGCATTCGGAAGAAGTTCCATTAAATTTTTTGTAAGTAATCAAATATTGGCCGAAACGTTCGGAATGTTGGAAAGGCTTTAGCTGATAGTTGTTTGCCGCGAGCAAGTATTTCTGATTGGTACTAATTATTCAAAAGGGGTCGAGAACACGTCAACTGATGCTCAATGAAATAAAGGAATTAGTGCTTGAGAATCGACGTTTAACAGTCAGAAATCATACTGTCATCATTATAATATCGGAAGGAAACCATTGAAAACCATTTTGAACGATCATTTGGGCTTAAGGAAAGTGAAAGCACAATTGGTTCCGAAATCATTACATTTTTTCGAAAAACAGCATCGCGTTAACGTCTGTGAAACAATGCCTTCTCTACCAGAATGTCATGAAACGTATTATTACTGGCGATGAGTCTTGGATCTATGCTTACGACCAGGAAGCTAACGATTCAATTGGCTGAATATCGTGACAAACGTGAGTGAATTCGTCGCATACTGCTTGATTGATTTAACTCCGTGTGACTTCGGGCTTTTCAGAAAACTCAAGCGACTACTTCGTGAAACCGTTTTGAGTCAAATGAAGACCATAAACGTGAATCGCTACGCGCATTGAATGCTGTTTCGAAATTAACAATTGTACTTTAGGTCAACTGTTTCGAGGATTGGATTATATATACAATATATGTAGGGTGGGTTAGGGTTTACTTACATTAAAGTGTTTATTTTATATAGTTTTTTACAGAATATATATATATATATATACCTACTATATATAACCATATATATATATTCTCACAAAATCTATGTCGTGCTCGTATATATATATTATAAACAAACTTGTTTCTTTATCGCTATTTTTTACGTCGCTAGTAGTACATAATTTACAAGATAATTTTATTCCAAAGTAAAGTCTAAATATTAAATTGTGTGAAAGATTAAAGCCCACCGTCAACAAACTGATTGGACCTTATCAGTGTGGCTCTAAACCTGGAAAATCAACAACAGACCCAGATATTCACGCATGCCCAAAATCTTGGAAATCTTCTCACGAGAGAAGAGAATCGACACACACTAGCTTTTCGGTGATTTCAAAACTGCTTTCGACACACAAAAAAGAGCTGCCTTTATGCCGCGATGTCTGAATTTGGTATCCCCGCAAAACTAATATGTCTAAGGACTTCTCCGAGCCGTTCGATACAAACGAGGTTTCAGGCAATAAAGGCGACTCCCAAGTTATATAGTTAAAACATTTATCTATATTCAATCTCATTTACAGATGATTGCATTGTTTTTCGTGCAACTGATTTGTAACAACTCGTTTCGCTACATATTCAACATCCCATGTTTTGGACTTTCCAATACTAATAACTCTTTAACGGCAGGCTATTAAGCATCTATCACCTGCAGACTCTTTTGAAATAACAATCTGCTGTTTGGTTGGTGAAAACAGCAAAGACGGACATCAACCACTACTGTATTGAACGCATACAAGAAATTTTCCATCGGACCTTTAATTATTCAAACAATAAAAATGAGTTATTATTTAAAAAATGATATAGTAAAACAGTGCGTGAGCAACCGAAATTTGAATACAAATTGACAATTCCTTTAATGGGTTGCTATCAGCGAAGGTAAAAATATAGTTAAGGTAAATGCATGCCACATAAAACCGCCACAACTAAGGATGAGGCCCTATATGCACAGCCCATCAAGCTATAATTTTATGAAAAATTTAAATCAATCATTGATAATGGCCACGTAATTGCATAACATTAAATTAAATTATTTAATAACACAATCTTTAACTAACTTATGCATTCTTCAACACTCTCGTCATACAGCCGGCACTACTTGATTACACCAGAAGCACCTAAAGACGTCGCAATCGCTGCATGGCATGCAAAGTGCCCTTACATAGTGCTTGCATAAGCATTTCGTTAACACTTCCTGCCGCACTTAAGTAACTAATTTTATAACCGCCGAAAATGAATTGAAGCTCCACAACATGCCGCTTCATTATAATTTTCTTGTATAATTATTTAATTTATTTTTATAGACAATTCAACACGCTCACACTGAGCGCTCAACGAGTCGAGACAGCGAGTCAGCACAAATTCACGTAATTACCAAGTAATTGTGTGGGTAATGGACGCGACCGAGGCACACAGCATTGAAATTACTTGCGCCAGCTAAAAGATAATAATAATAAAGACGCAGCTTGACAATGAAGCGTTTCCAGTTTTTTCTTTCGTTTTTTGCTTTTTGTTTTTGTTTTTGCTCTCAGTGCTCATAATCAAAAGTTATCGGCAGGCGAGCTCAAGCAGAATCTTGCTAGCATCTAGCATGTGTGTCGGCATGTTTGCAAAGTGGTGCCTCGGCGAGGTGCATTTTACTGCCTTTGATGGGCGCTGCTGCAGGCGGTTGCTAAAATGTGCAGTAACTCGTAAAATGGTGCGCCGACAATTTTTACGTGCAGCACTTTAATATTGGTTTATTACACAAATTATAAGTTGAGTCCATTTAATGTACTATATACAAATATATTAACATGGTTGAGTACCTCTTAGCGGTTCTGCATATTGAATGAAAGTAGGTGCCCAAGCAGCTGAATAAGGGCTCAGGTGTATTATTACTTTGAAGCATTTCTCTTTTATAACTTGCAACACAGTGTTTATTCAAAAATGGCAGAGACTTACTTTTCAGACCCATATTGGCTGGAGGCAACGGTTTTTAATATCAATTATAGAAAAAATAAAAGGTTATAATTCATAATTGTTGAAAATCGTACTTTATCATACTGTACAATACCCGGCTAGGCATTGAATCAAACCTTTTTTCGAAAAATTTAGTCTTAAGTTAAAAAAATTGTTTGGCGTTTTTCGAAATTAGTTTCCAAAGTCGAAATATTTGCTTATGAATTCCACATATACATATATATTTTCTAATTTTCATAGAATATGCCATAAGATAAGCTATTAGTTTCCAGGAAGGAAACAATATTAAAATGGAACTTATACAGCAGTAGAATCTAATGTCAACGAGTAGGTTCTAGCGAAAACACTTCAATAGTTTAAAATGCTTAAAACAAAGCCCCACAGAGTAGTTACACGAACTCTCTCGGTTACCACCCCAACGAAATATGAATGTTGAAAAGGTCTCCAATCACAGACGAAATCTAAAAAGAGGAGTTTAGCTTGTACCGATGACAAGGCAAAGATCATCGAAAGCCCAACGCAAACATTCCATCTAAACCCTTTTGAGTCGTTCGCATAAAACGGTAACGCAGACCGTAAAACTTCTTTTGACTCGGGGCTGCTGATTTTCCTGAAATTATTCGAAAAATGTTTAAAGGCACTTTAGCAACAGCAACAAAACCTCTTTTTGAATATATAACCACAAGAAAATACAGAACACCGGGTGACACCATATCATACGGATGTTTTCCACGTGCAAAGTTCATAGCACACAGTTTGTAGAAACCCCGATTAGAGCAATCATCCAACTTGTGAATGCCATTTTTATAGTCAAAGATATATTTACTTCAAAATTAACATCAATCTTCACGGTTCATTGTTTACCAAATTTCTTTCCGGCGAACATTTTATTGAGGCCCGTCGACTGGCAAAATGGCGAGTTCCAGAAAATACATTAGATGGGGATGCAATTTTCCAATATTATGTTTATTTAATATCTTAAGGGTGACAGTTCCTCTTGGGCCCAGAGTTCTCAGGGTGCCACTATAAACATCCCTTTGCCAGTTTTCTCTCTACGACCCTGTACATTTTTTACAAAAGTCTTTCAGAGTTAACGCTGGCTGCAAATAAATTATTCCTTGGGTTGGTACACTTAGTGAGCGTAATTTTAGCGTCAAAAGGATAATAAATAGTTCCCATAAAAAAGATTAAAATTCTTTCAAAATAGCAACCGTAGCCAATGCGCAAAGAACCATAAATCTTCCGCAGAATCTTCCTCTCGAAAACTCTTAACGTCGACTCATCAGATGTTGTCATCGTCCATGCCATGGAATAATGAGTGACTTATAGAGTTTGGTCTTTGTTCGTCGAGTGAGGACTTTACTTCTCAATTGCCTACTCAGTCCGAGGTAGCACCTATTGGCAAGAGTTATTCTACGTTGGATTCTGAAGCTGGCGTTGTTTTTATTGTTAATAATGGTTCCAAGATAGACGAAATTATCTACGACTTCGAAGTTATGACTGTCAAACAGTGACATGGGACCTCTTTCATTACCAGCTTCGCTTCTTTTTCCAACCTGGAAATGTTGGACGATGTCATCGTCATGCGCCAGGAGTTGCACACCCTTGTAGAAGATTGTACTTTATCTGTTCAGCTCTGCAGCTTGAATTATTTTCTCCAGCAGTGGATTGAAGAAGTCGCACTATAGGGAGACGCCTTCTCTGAAACCTCGTTTGATATCGAATGGCTCGGAGAGGCTCTTCCCGATCCTGACGGGGAAAATTTAAACTCAGTTTACGGAATGCGACAGAGAAAAGGGGATCGGTCAAAGAATTAAACACCTCGTTTTTATTCCTCAGTAGGAAGAATGGACCAATAATTATGCGATCGACAATTCCAACGACGAAATCTACATACTCACCAATCAAAGGGTGAAATAAGAACATGCGCTGACTTCTAATCCATACGTGGAAGGTAGCTTCAAACTAAATGTCTACAATTTCGTATTTCAAGTCGAAATACAACAGCACATAGGTGCCTGGCGGATTTCTGCTCTAACCAACAAATCTATAAACCTTATAATGGACAGCCAAGTGTCAATTAAGGCTATCCGTAGCGCCTATACTAAGTCTTACTGGATATGTTATGCAATAACTAAACTTTCAGTAGGTAACTTGTTTAATATCATCTGGGTATCCAGTCAAATAGAATTGGAAGGAAACGAAAACGTAGACAAGTTGACAGCAGGGAACACAATTTCCTTAAGCTGCCTTAGACCATTCAACTCCTTCAAGGGTTGTTTGAATCAATGGACCCTAGAGGAACACCTCAGATATTGAAACACGGTACATACCACAGAGTTACTTTAGGGTAGTATTGATGACTTACAGACCAAAATTTTCTACATACTCGTATAGGTGAAAGGTAACTTAGTAACATTGAAAGGGTCATCACAAGGCACCTACGCTTAAGGTCCTACATTCAGAAAATTTGTAAAGTGTATTTGGCGGAATGCAGAGAATGCGCTGGTGATAGTGATACTTTGGAACATTATTTTTACGAATGCCTAGCATTCAGCCGGCTGAGACCGGATATCTTTCACGGCTCCCAATTCACCAACTTAAAACAAATGGTCAGCTAGGTTGGAAACAATCCGATTTTTTACCAAATCTATTAAGTTTCTGGATAAGGCTTACTTAGCGCCTCCCTTTTCAACCAACCAATACAACAATTTACATACTTACCCAATTTTGACGCTTCCCTTGATGCCACAGCTATTTAGGACGATATCGACTTTCCAAATCTAAAGTCATATTAATAACAATCTACAAGGAGTACGATGACAGGGGGCTTCAGTTTTCACACCGACGTCCAAATTAATCATCCAGCCATCGCGGCATACTATTCTCTTAGGGTATTAGGAACTAACTCGGTGGGTAACAATTAAATTCAATCTACACATGCACATAAGCTTATACCTGCTGTTAGCTAATGACAGTGAGGTAATCAACGAAAGGAACAAATGGCATAAATGTGGCAAATAATATAATTAAAACTCCATCTGCAGACCGAGGCATGCAACAACCAACAAGAAACCCACACACACGCACACAAAAGGAGGACTTCGAATAAAAAACACGGTGATGAACAGCAAGATAAATGTGTAAGAAAGCGGCAAAAGGCTATAATTTGAGCGTCAAATGCGCCACTTGGCTACTTAAGCAACCACTAACAACAACACAACAAAGAGCAATAAATGGTAAACAGCATATCAACACACATACACACACACACATGCAAAGCTGTTGATGGCAACGATATCAGCGCTGAATAATGGCAACTGACAGTCGTGTGTGACAACCAGTAATCAGCAACCATTGGCAAGGAGGCAAGCCTGAGAAGCAGAGTGGAGAATCGAGGCAAAACTGTAATAATTAACACAAAGTGTGAGTATAGGTAAACGATGGCAAGGGGGGAAGTATACATACATACATATTTCTACCGACAAAGCAGTTCAGCGAAGAACCTATTCGGTAGGTATTGAGAGACACCTCTACTAGTGGCCTCAGGAGGCCATGGAATCAACTTTGCTAAATGTTTTTATGCACCAAACACTCACACATACACATACATATGTATATGCACACTAATACAGAACCGTGCATAAAGAAATGTGTAACGTATCCGCCGGTTATTATAATTATTATTGTAGTTTTTGCTTCGTTGAAGCATATTTGCAGAGGTGGTTGCGAGGGAGGGGCGTTGCGCGTAAATTACCAGTAACAAATTAAAATTAATACATTTTTAACACGAGCAACGAACCAGTTAAAAAATACAAATACAACGTGGCGCCGAGTGGGAGCAACAACAGAGTGATGAGCGCGCTATAATTTGTATAATTATATGTATGCACACCTAAGTTGAGTTGCAACGCACACACACACACATATATATTTATGGTATACATGTACCTACATTTTGTAGTACGAATGTATGCTGTTTTCAGGCTTGTAATAATAACAAAAACATTGGTTTACCGCGCTTAATTATAAGGTATCCAAACAGTCTTGCTGGAGTCATAGCAACTGTTGCCGCTACTCTTAAGATAAGTTTACTGAAATGTTGCGAATGTATGCATTTCAGCTGTCAAGATATTGCTTGCTGATAAGAGCAAGAGATTGTGTAGACAAAGATGGTACAATCTTGATTGATGATATGTATTATGGTTCAACAAAAGCAGGGGTCGACAGAATATTGAGGACTTACAGCCTTACAAGAAACCTGGATGACATACGAAAGGTCATATCACCAGAAAGGAATCGCATATTAAGTGTGGTCCCGTTGCGTAAGCGCTAGAGTATCGCCTGTCTCTACTGATGTGTACCCAGCGACGTTAGTTCGCACAATGTTTTTTCTGTCTTCACAAGTGAGTACATAAAAGTGAGTTGATGATCAAATTCTGAGTATTATGAGTCGGAAAGAAATATTACAGTACAGAACAAATGAATACCTAAGCTATATATGGATCAAAATATTGGAGTACTGTCTAGAACATAATTGTTATCATTCTGTGGCATTCATTTAGTATGTAAAGCAGCGAAACTGGCAAACCAAACACTCTGTACAAGGTGTTCTGAAATCTGTTCTCCACCTGCCAATTACCCTGGTATCACAACTAACAGATCAATTGAAAAGGCCTATCATAGTAAAACACACTTGTTTTGCTAAATTGTTTTTTTTTATTCAACATACTTCCCTTCAAGGGTGCTACACTGATTAAAGCGACCGTCCCACTTTTGTAATACAATTTTTCCTTTTCTTCAAAATAGGCCTCAGGTCTTCAGTGCTCATCTCTTCGTTATACGAAAATTTCTTCGCAGCCAGCATTGTTTTGATATCTGAGAACAGGTAATAGCCCTGAGGAGAATATAGTGGATGTGGAAGCAATTCGTTTTTCGGCGATTTCGTCCTTTGACCCTATGTAATTGTCGCTGTTGATGGTCCTTCTTTTTTCAAGATAGTTAATAAAAATCATTCCATGCGTATCCCAAAATACAGGCGCCCTAACCTTGGTAGCGGACTGCTGCATTTTTACACGCTTTAGAATGGGTTCATCATGTCCAGTTCACTCGTATAATTGTCAATTGGAATTTGATTTATTGAACCACTGTGCCAGAGCTTTCTCATATCCAAATATCCATGAATGATATGAAGCGCATGTTCATTTGATATGTTTAGAGTGCCTGCTATCTCGAAGAACTTCAATTAACGGTCATCCAAAATTATTTTACGAACTACTTTGATGATTTCGTCGATAATTAGCTCTTTTGGGCGTCCCCTACGTTCACCGACTTAGGCCTTTTGAATATTCTTCTTCTTCTTTACTGGTGTAGACACCGCTTACGCGATTATAGCCGAGTTATTAACAGCGCCCCAGTTGTTTCCAGGTCCTTCTCCGCATAGTCCTTCTAACGGAGTGGAGGTCTCCCTCTTCCTCTGCTTCTCCCGGCGGGTACTTCGTCGAATACTTTCAGAGCTGGAATGTTTTCGTCCATTCAGACAACATGTCAATGGCGTCGTATATCTCATACAGCTCATCGTTCCATCGAATGCGATATTCGCCGTAGCCAACGCGCAAAGGACCATAAATCTTTCGAAGAACCTTTCTCTTGAACACACATAACGTCGACTTATCAGTGCCTCTGCATTTTTCGTCGAGAGAGGAATTTACTTCACAATTGCTTACTTAGTCCGAAGCAACACCTGTTAGCAAGAGTTATTCTGCGTTGGATTTCCAGACTGACATTGTTGGTGGTGTTGATACTGGTTCCAAGATAGACGAAATCATCTACGACTTTAAGGTTATGACGTGAGACCCAAATCGCGAGTGTTTGCTGACAGGAGGTATTTCGTCTTGCCCTCGTTCACCATCATTTGCTTTTCTTCCTTATCCAGTCTGGAGAAAGTAGAACCAATATTCGGCTACGTCCAATATTCAGTCGACATAATCGCCCAACATAGTCGGTTTTTCGAGAAAACAGGGATCGGTTTCGCACCACACTAGTGGATAATGCCGTACAGTGCCCACCAAAGATGCTATTGCAGATGTGGAACAGAACATCCAAAGAGATCCGAGCGCAACAATTGGAGCTGTGCCTATCCACTTTATGAGAGATATTTTGGAAGGATTTTGGTTTGCGGGCTTACATAATTCAACCCGCATAGAAATTGAAGCCGATCGACCATTTAAGACGTCTCACAATAGACCCCAAGCGAAAAAATTTTCTTCTTCTTCTTAATTGGCGTAGACACTGCTTACGCGATTATAGCCGAGTTAACAACAGCGCGTCAGCCGTTTCTTCTTTTCGCTACGTGGCGCCAATTGGATATTCCAAGCGATGCCAGGTCCTTCTCCACTTGGTCCTTCCAACGGAGTGGAGGACCATGTGTAGAAGTTCACGCAAGTGAAGAAAGTTTTCTGATCGCCATTCACTTGGGAGTGGCCAGAAACGATTCTTTTACACATGGCTCAAGCAGCTCACAACTTGCGGTCTTTGACCAAGTATTCTCTGGGTAGCCTAAGAACATCCGTTCGAAGGCGAGCTAAAGTGAGAAGGTGAAACATCCTCCACATAGGGTTGTGCGCTGGGTTTTGGGTCCCGCCACGTAAAAGACACCCCCAATGAAAAGGAAGAACAAGCCTCGGATGAGTGACCCCCCTTTCGATGACGACCATGGCAAGCGAAGCGAAATAATCACTGATCCTAATTTTCACAAGAAAATTTTTTTTCAGCGATGAAGCTCATGTCGGTTGAATGGGTACGTATTTGCGGTATTTAGAGTGATGATAACCCACAGGCCATGCTGAGACGCCGCTACATCAACAAAACAGTCAACATTTAATGTGCTTTATGGGCAGAAGGGAAATTGGTCCATTTTTCTTTAAAAATTAAGCCATCTATAATGTTAAATTATAGAGAACGTCACAAAGCCAAGATTAATGAATTTTTCGTGTCTGAATTGGAGGTTTTTGAAGTGACCGGGCTTTGGTTTCAACAAGACGACGCCACATGCCATACAGTCAAAAACACAATCAATTTATTGAAAGAAACTTTTGATGAGGCCTGCAAGATAGTGCAATTTAACTGATGTAATATTTTTTATTGGGATATGTGAAGTCGCTTATCTACTCAGGTGCGCCCGAGACGCACGTTATTGCTAACATACAGATGCAATTGCTGTAAAACATGGGTCTCTCAGCCAGCAGGGAAGGTCACTTGCCCGAAATCATTTTTAAAACATAATGGCAAACCCTTATCTTAATAATAATGCTAATTTCTTGGCCATAACATTAAATTAAATGAGTTTAATTTTTTCATAACAACAAAAGAACACACTTTACTAAAGTTCGTTTCATTTATAACATAGCGTGTCATAATCTTGTGCTTTATAATTATTTGTAGATCACCTTAAGACCCATCGTGGCATAATGACCGTTTAGTATCTATGTAGATGAAATGTCAGATCTCTCAGTGTGCCATGGAATGGTAAATAAGACAATGCCTCTGAATATTACCTGAAAAGGTCTACATAACGAGGCGCATATACATAACGCATATGAAGTATACGATGGCATGTTTTCCCATAAATCAACTATTCAGATACTTGCTCAAAGCAGAAACCAGGAAAGTAGATTCCCGGAAAAACTTAAAAAAATTGTCTAATATCCACTGATGATATCCGATCCAAGACATATCTGACTCGATGTTCTACAGATAAGTTGTGGATTCACAGAGAGTCAATAAACGGGTTTTGTCCTAGTGAATGATCAAAAGAAAAACACCAAAAAGTGCAGGAGAAGATCGCGCATCATCTCATCTAGACTAACCATTCTGCCTCAAGACACTAGGCACCTTTACACATGTCCACAAACACTTCAAACTAACCTCCCTGTTCTTGCTATTAAACTTGTTACCATGATCTAGCGTCGAGCAGCGGATTCTCAACACATCACGAAAGGTTCCCTTCATAACAACAATAGTTACAGCAATAACAGTTGCAAACACATTTGCCGAAATGTAAGTCTAAGGTAAACATCATGACGATCCTGCGGCTATAAAAACGCTAAAGTAATGCATGCAAGCGTAATCTATAGTAATATGGTTATTTTATATTTATTGTAAAAGGTTAATTCTATTATACCGTAACTTGTATGACCAAAGCCATCAGCGTCTGTACACGAATAATTTGCATAGAGTTTATGCGATTCTTGCCAACCGATAAGTGACCACGTCAAAAACATAGCTGATTTTCATATATGTATAAATAAATATGTATGTATGTATATCGAGATATGTATATATAAATGTATGTGTATGTGCGTTGTAACGCGCGTTATTTTCGCAAAGTGGTAACACAGTAGCTAACCGCTGCTATTACCACCAGCAGCACAGCGGTGCGTCGCCACAAAAATGGTAGTCATGACAAAAAGAAACAACAACAAAAATTGCAATGCGGAGGAAAAAGCATATCAAAACGGGCGATCAATGGTCATAAAACGTATTTGGCTTAACATGTGCGAACGGCATGCTGGCGACTGGCGATGGCATCCAAAGCGGCCAGCAGGCGATTGAGCTACAACAATAACAGCAAAGCAAATAACTACAACAAGCTGGTTGGGGAGCGGTAGGTCGTTGTAATGGTATGTCTAAGCGACAACATCGATTAAGTGGAAACCATTTACACGCTTGCCGCGCGCGCCAAACACCATTTGTGCCACAAATGCCACAGTGGTAACTACAAATATGCACGTGAAGCAAAGAAAAGACCAAAAAACAGCAACAACAAAAAATAACAAATCACAGATAGTTAACAAAAAAGTGACAGCAATGAATTTGTGTGGCATGTTGGCGTTGCATGTTGCATTCAAACAATTGCAAATGGTTGCTGTTATTACTTTATAGCATGTTGCAAATACTCGCACTGTTGCCAACATGTCAATTATATCAAATTAATAATTATAAGTAATTTTATGTCTCTCTCTCACTATGCCATTTATGTATGTTGTTCGGCTGGCTTATGCAGCGCCCAGTATCTTGTTGCGGATAGTTGCAGGCATACAAATGCTGCAAACGGGTACTTGATTTAGTATTGTGTTGTTGTTGTACTTGTTGTTGGAAATGCATGACAGCAATTTAGCTGATTGCACACTTTGGCGTATTCATATTTGCCACAAAGCAACGTTGTAACAGCTGTGAAGGCAGCAAACTGCTGCATGCACCATTGCCAATAGCAAATGCTTTGCTTAGTTAAGCCACATGAGCAACAGCTGCATTAGTAATGCCGTAGCAGCAATAACATCGTCGGAAACAAGCCTAAACTAGTCACAGCGCATGTCAGATTTAATTTTTTAACTGCCGGCGTGCCAAAGTCTCGGCAGCGTTGTAATACCCGTTGGTAGTGAGATAATATAGCTGTTTATTATTCTCCCAGTAGTAAAAGCGCTGTGTCAATTGAGTTCACGTAAACGACTAAATAATATCTGATCATCACTTACCCGGACAATTCAACGTTTTCACGCATTTTATTGCAAACCTTTATCATCGCGTTCAAAAAGTGATCCTATCGTGCTAATACAAGCAGCCCAAGTCAATTTAATTAATCCAACTTTCCATACAATTGTTATAAGCCTCGACTTTGATGGCCTTCGGTGCGTTCCCCGAAGCAGACACAGAACGCCAAATCTGACTGAACAATGACTGTCGTTTCGTGATTGACCAAAAATTTAGTCACAATCATACTAGAATGTGACGGCGCAACTCTTTTTGATACAAGTCTGGACTATCATTGCAGCGTGCATACTCAAAACAGTACCCAAATTAACGGGTGTTCCAAGTAGAGGTTATTTTTGGCATTTCATGATGGAAAGATCTGAACAACGTTTACAAATCGTTCAACTTTACTCACGTTCGGCCCATTGAACGCACTATTCGCAACAACATCACCCATCTTGAGACCCAGCATTCATTATTTGGTATTATTCGAACGAATAGACCACGTCCAGCACGCAGTGAAGAAAATAAGCAGCCGTAGCTAAGAGTGTACACGAAAACCGTGGAGAGTTCGCAGCATTCGCAGCAACTCGGACTGACGATTGGAATGACTTGCCGCATTTTGACGTCCTAAATTAAAATCGTACTAAATACACCTTGAGCAAGAACTGAAGCCGTTGCACTTTCCCAAGCGACCTCGATCCGCTTTATGGGCTCTCGTTCCAAGACGTTTTTGAACCAAATTATGTTCAACGATGAGAACCATTTTTGGCTCAATAGGTATGTAAACAATTGCCGCATTCGGGACAAAGAGCAATCTCAAGAGATTCAAGAGCTGTCATTTTATCCAAAAAAAAACAACGGTTTGGTGTGGTTTGTGGGACGGAGGAATCATCGGTCCTTATTTCTTTAAAAACAGTGCCAGTGAGAACGTAACCTTCAATGGTGACGGCTATCGGGCATCAAACCGAATATTTGATGCCTGAAATTAAAGCTCGTGATCTGGTTTTGGTGATTTGGTTCAACAAAGTTGGCGCCACTTCTCACACATCACATCAATCCATGAATTTATTGAGAGATTTTGGCCACCAAAATCGTGTTATATCACACCGTTATACTTTGTCCTGTGGGGATATGGAACGTCTAATGTCTATGCGGACCATCTCGTTTCCATTCAGGGCTCTGAGCAAAACATCATGCATGTCAACCGCCAGTTACTAGTCGAAACGCCCGAGCGAGTCATCGAAAATTGGACTCAACGTGTGAACCATCTGAGAAGTGCCGAGGCAAACATTTGAAAGAGCCAAATAAATGCCAAAGAGTATTATTTCGAATGATAATAAAAATTCCCCATTTAATTTGAGGTTTCAGTGTTTTTTCTTTAAAAAATTAGGGAATCTCGAAATGGATCATCCTTTATACTTCTGGAGTGCGCCTTGTGTGACTAATGTTGTTTTTTGTTGTTGTTATTGCTTTAACAAGTTTGAATAATTTCAGAACTTACAGCTTTGTAGACAATTTATTAAAAAAAACCATGCACTTAAAAGAATAGCTTAAAAACGGACTTTGTTATTCGGAGGATAAGTTTTCAGAGAACGCATAAAAATGTTTGCTGTTGTGTTTGATAATAAATGCAATAAGGCCCATAAAAAAGAAGACAGATTTCTGGCTCACAAAAAAATAAAATTAGCTTCAGTGTTTAATTGAATTTCCGCGTGGTCAAACGCCTAAACGAAGTCGAAAAGAATTTTTTTTTTTAGTGATTCATTTATGGTAAATAAAAAAATAAGAAAGTTTTCGAGACACCATACAGTTATCAGTCTTACTTCATGCTGCACAGACTAAATTAAGAACCGTTTCTGTAGAAAAATCAAAAACAATTCGTTGTCAACATATGTACCTCCCACATACACGGACCGTAAATTATTGACAACGCTCTATTACCTATGTAGTTGCCAACTTTCAGAGGAACCACAAGAAGCTAGAAATATAGAAAGAAAAGTAGCTAGAATAAAGAAATGAGACCGCGAAAAACCAAAAAATGATTTACTGAATTCTCTTTTAATAATTTCAGGTTCAATTCTTTCAAACATGATCAAAAATGATAGTGATGATGTTGGTGAAGGTGAGTAGTATTCTAATAGTAGGTTGGATAGAGACTCAGTCTCAGAATTTGGATCCCCTACGAGGTTCGAAAAAGTCGAATTCGAAATCCTTAATACATAATGTAATGAAATCCTTTCTAATTTTACATTATTAACGCAAGATTTCAATTTTCCATCATCTCTTAATCTCTTCACAGTTGACGAAGTTAAAACACTATGCCGACAATATTTTATATGAAATTTTCGAACTGCGGCTTTCATTATTATACTCTTGCAACATGTTGCTACACAGTGTAATAGTTTTGTTCACCTGACGGTTGTACGTGTCACCTGAAACTAAGCAAGATAGATATAGGGTTAAATCTATCCTATTTTTAGGTGAAAACACATATCTCGAGACCCGCCCAACCGATATGAACCAATATGAGTTATTTTAATAAAAAGGAGAGAGCGTGCTTTATTTGTAACGGTGCATATTTGTGCTTAGAATTAATAAAATCGGGTGAAAACTCGCCCCAGACCCCATATAGTTAACTGACATTATGTCAAGATTTAATCCTTGCAAGTTACAAGAGTATGAAATGTTCGGTTATACCCGAACTTAACTCTTCTTTACTTGTTTCTTTTTACGGTTTTAAATTTGGGACACTCTTTCTCATGTTGATTTTTGAGGCTACAACCCATAACCAAAAATACCATTTTTCCGTCATAGACTGCCTATTGGTAGATTTCAATAAAGCTAGTCATGCCTAAACATGGATATATTGCGTGCAAAGTTAGACGACTTGGTGAATTCTCAAAATTCTCGCCTGTAGAATATTTCCTCTGGGTATGTTAAATCAAAGGTTTACGCCAATCAACCAGCAACGCTCGAGAAGCTCGAAGACAACATTCAGCCGAAATGCTGCACCTGGTCATCGAAAATTGGCGTAAACGGAGGGAGATATGCAAACGGAGATAACCATATTGCCAACTTTTCTTTCAAATAAGAAATGTCATAAAATTCCTGAACGAAAAAAATAGACCCCACTTTAATCAAATTTTACAAGGTCTGTCGCAAAAGAAACAGGACTGTTAAAAAAACAACAAAAAATTAATATTTTTCAAAAGTTATATTTTTTTATTCAAAGTAGTTTCCTTGTGCTTCGATACAGCGTTTAGCCCGGTCAATTAGCATTTCAAATGAGTGTTTAAGATCATTTTTCGGAATGCTCTTAAGAATATCGGTCACGCCTTTTGGATAGCTGAAATGTCCTGACACCAGTGTCCTTTCATGGGCAAATGAAGTTTTCAAACTAGGTAAAATCACAGTGTGCCAGATCAGGTGAGTAGGGTGAGTGATTAATGGTTAATATGGAGTTTTTTGTCAAAAAATCAGTGACAAGCGTCGACCGATGACACGGCGCATTATCGTGCAACAGGCGCCAGGACCCTGCCTCACGGTATTGTGGTCGAGCACGACGAATGCATGACAAAAGACGCTTCATAACACCAAGGTAAAACACAGCATTAATCGTTTGGCCAGGTGGGATGAACTCTCGGTGTACAATACCCTCGGAATCGTAAAAACAAATCAGCATTGTCTTTATTTTTGACTTCTGAAGACGACCGCCTTCTGATCGTCACAGAGGTCCTCATGACCTGGTCACTGATCACCATAAACTTTTTTCATCATTTGAAATGTTTCAGTAAACGTTTTCCCAAGTTTAAAACAAAATTTAATATTTGCTCTTTGCATTTTACGACCGATGACCAAAAGCTGCTGTCACTTTTTGATCGATAATATCGATTGTAGTTATCCAATTGTCTTAAAATTTTTACGAAATGTCAACAAGAGATCAAACTTTTTATTTCATATACCCATCAATAGGTGGCGCCACCAGAAACAGTTATATTTAAAAAGTTCTGTTTCTTTTGCGATAGACCTTGTACTATTTTATTCCATTTTAACATCACATCTATCTTGTTAGTAGACTCTTTACATATTAAGCAGGAATAAAAAATACTCAGAACGATACTGGAAAGACCATATTCCAAGCTAAAACTCTTTAAACTGCCGCAGTAGCCAAGCAATACCGTTTTCAATGGAATTAGGCCGATGCTAACCCTTTAGCTTTCTAGGAATACATCTCCTTTGCAAAGAATTTGCTCAGAAATTTGTGAAGGAAAATAAATTATATATCTGGTATATTTTCGGCTGTATATAATGTTATGTGTCAAACCACGTCAAGTGGTCCACGAAAATTTTGAAATATCACCGATTTTGAAAATTAGCAGTTCATTAGGAAGTGGACCAGACGCATACCCAGTGATATAAATATTTCGTCAAAATTTTTTTTTTTTTTTGTTAAAGTTATTGAACGTGAAATTTAGAGCACGATAAAATTGTAAAAATATTTTCTCATAAACTACTGGAGATAAATCGATGAAATTTTGTGAAGTCAAAGAAAAATATTCGTGCTACGTTATGAATATTTTTTCCCGATCCATTAAATAATAATATTTTACATAACTTTTTGTTAAACAGTTGAAATTTTTCATATGTTCTTCACGCTGAAAAAACTGAATGTGACACAACGCGCAAAAAATTCACCTTTCATAATCTGCAAAAAATGTTTGTTCATCCAGATCATTCCAAAGATATTGAATTTTTTGTTCCCCTACAGCTCTTAAAACGTATAGCACATCCATCGTTGCGCAATGCGCTTATGCTTTTCTTGCGGCACAGATGTCGGGAGCTTACGAGACTTTTGTCAATACGTAGGCTCAAAAAGATATCCTACATTTTAAATCCAATTATTTATACTGAGTGGTAAAATAGTTGTTATAGCCGGATTTAGTTGGAAATATGTCGCTTTCTATAATTTATTATACTATATTCCACCGATTTACTCACACTATACCGGAAGATGTTCAATCATAAATATCAGCGCCTGAAAGTATACCATACGCTGAAGTCAAAAAGCACTTGTATCTGATCGAATTCTACCAGTTTTTAAGGGTTCTTATGGGAACGTCGTCTAATTCCGCCATTAAATTTCGGACCTACACATAATATTTTCACAATCTTTTTTATTTCAATAAACTTGTACATGGAAAAAAACAATATTTGTTTTCAAAAATCTGCCCTTGACGCAAACTTCAAATTTGTAATCCCGATGTTACGATGACTTATATGCTTTTCAAGATTCTTCGTCTTTACTAGCGTAGACACCGCTTACACGCTTATAGCCAAGGTTAACAAAAGCGCGCCAGTCGTTTCTTCTTTTCGCTATTTGGCATCAATTCGAGATACCAAGTGCAGCCAGGTCTTTCTCCACATTTCTATCATATCTACATTTTGACAAAAAAGTAGCCGGAAATTGTAATTAAATTCCCCAGGTAAATGATACTTCAAAAAAATGTAGATCTTTCAAGACATGCCTTGTTCTGGACAACCTCTAAAACTGTTGAAAATATTAAAGAAGTGAAGGATATAGTGCTTGAAAATCGTCAAGAAAGTGTTAGAGAGATTACAAGAGAGCTCGGCATCTCTCGCGAGTTCGTTCGAATGATTTTGGTGGATATTTTGGGTATGAAACGCGTTCTTGCTCGACTCGTACCGATAAAGCTGAATTTTTTTCGCATCGAGCCAAGATTTAAACACAAAAACGTAATGAATACTATCGATCAACCACCGTATTCACCAGATTTGGCGCCGTGTGATTTTTTCTTGTTCCACAAACTGAAATTGCCGATTTGTGGAACCCATTTTCAGTCGATCGAAGAGATAAAACAAAATTCGCTGAAGGAGCTGAATGCCATACCAGAAACGCTCATGAAAAGTGTTTCGAGAACTGGAAAATCGTCGGCCTAAATGTAAGTGTAATACATCTGATGGGGATATTACTAATTGAATATTTTGTGCTTTATTTACAATTTTCGGGTATTTTTTGGTCACAATATATAACAAGATATAAAAAAAAATCGATTTTTATAAATTTCGCAATTGGTGTACCCTTCAAATTTCGATGAATATTTGGTTATATTGAACGCTTTTATGACTTTTATTTTGCTAAGGAATTCATTTGCTCTTCATCAATATATTTTTTTTAAATGCAAATAAATAAATTGCGGACTATTCGTTTTGATAAAAGTTAGTAGCTGAGTGAGTATTTATGTTTGTTGTACTCTAAGGCACATACAGTATATACATATATATAAATTCGAGCATATTGGTTATCATCACCATGATTTTTCTAAACCTTTCAATCATGCCACACATACGAGAAAAGGTAAAAAGCAAATTCTCGATTTATTTATGGCTAACAACAACAACAACAAGTTGGTTGTTGCTGCTACAACGCTTTATCACTGAATAAATAACAACAATGCAAAGTCTACAATGTTGCACTCGAGTGACTGACGACTGCTGTTATGGCAACAATGATGGAATGCTGGTTGTTACCAATATGTTGCCACAGCAGCTGTGCCTGTAGTTTGAGTGGCAGCACCATATGAACCTATGTTGGTATGTACATCAGCAAACATATAAACTATACCACAAAGGTTATATACAACAGTTATTTACAAATATATAACTTTTGTATGTAGAACATATGTACACAGCTTCCTGCCACATCTGTGAAATAGCTAGCTGACTGGCTTGACACATGAATGATGTGTTTGTGTGGAGAACAGAACACAGCAGCAACAACAACAAAAAACAGCTCACTTGCATTGCAACAGTAACAAGTGCGCAAACAAATAGTCTGAACTACAACAACATTTGACAGCTGCCTGACTAGTGGGTGGGAGGTTATTCGTTTAGTTGATTGCTGCCTTCGTTGGTTGAGCAGTTGATCGTAGTACAATTGCCGTTGTTTTTGTTGCTGTGTTTTTGTCTGTTGTTGGCAGAAACGAAATTGTAGAAATCGCCTGGCAAGCTCCTGACAGTGGGAGTTAAATGTCGAACGCACAAATACACCCGGCAATACAAGCATAGAAATGTATGTACTACGAGTACTATACATATATACATATTTTTGATATGTACATTTATAACAGGTGGCACAAAAATTACGTTCCGATGTTTTTTTTTTGTTTTTTTTTGGAAAATGAAAAACTTTTTTAAAAAATTAAAAACTTTGATTCTGCTGGTGGATTATTTTTATTTGGTCTTTTAAATTTTTTTACATCAAGTCGAGAATATGATATCATGTAAATGACGGCCGCCACAGTTGATTGTCATTTGAGCCCTTTTTATGGCATTTTCCATCACTTTGACCAGAGCTTCCGGCGATGGGTCCTCACATTCTTGACGGATATTGTCTTAAAGAGCTATAAGAGTCTGAGGCTTGTTGACATAAACCCGCGACTTTAAAAAGTCCCACAAAAAAAGTCTGGAGCGGTCAAATCAGGCGATCTTATTGGCCAGTACAAATCGCCAAAACGGGAGATTAGGCGCCCGGGAAATGCATCCTTCAGCATATCGATTGTGGCACGCAGTGTAGCGTACCTTTACGTGTATTTCGCATGTGTTTACTACACAAATGTCAAAACGTCAGTTCTGTTTTTTTGATTAGAGTCAATTGCAAAATTTATAGCATCTTCTGATCATCTTCTGATTTTTGCGCCACCCGTTACATTGGTATATAGAATTAAGTAAGAACTCGGTGCTTTTCAAATGGTCGGAAACTAGTTGCTTTGGAATATTTTGTGAAGATATTTTGTTTTGAAATATTTCGTGAAAATATTGTTTTTTTTTTTTTAATATTTCTTGAAGATATTTTGTCAAATAAAACAGTTTTCCATACAAGAACTTGAGTTTGATCATTCAGTTTGTATGACAGCTGTATTGAACAATACTCTTAAAAACTCCGCACCATATAGCAGGACGAGGATGGCGAGTGACTTATAAGGTTTGCTCTTTGTTCGACGAGAGAGGCCTTTACTTCTCAATTGCCCACTAAATCCGAAGTGTCATAGTAACCCAATATGCGGAGTTCCGAAGAATTTGCAGCTTTTTTGAAAGAAATGAAGTATGCGAAATTTCAGGTCTACATATGTCTCAAAAGACGAATAGATGGCTAAATCGACTCAGCTCGTCAAGATAGAAATTTTAGAACTGTGCATTTAAACTAGTATAACCTCGAAATGACCTACTCCATATACATATGTCATGTTAGCTCACTTTGTTGCAAATAAGTTCAAATATATTGCACAAAAGAATCAAAGTGTCAATAAACATGTCGCCTTACTTGCTCAAATCTGAAAGCAAGCTAAATGTAGAAATACAACCCTGCCACCCATTTGTTATTGTTTTTGTTCAGTTATGTGGTATCATGACACCAACACTAACTTCAAATTGCAAAATACCACAATCCCTCACACTCATACCCGCATACACTTTTTTCGATCCCCACTGCTCGTCATAGTTGACAAGCGACAGCCGACAGTTGACAACAAGCTGTGGGTGTCATGCGGCGACGCAACGGTGGGCATGGCAGCTCAGGCATGGGTACGTCGTAGTGGGTGTACTGCGCCACTAAGTTGACATTAGACGTTTGTTTGTGTCATGCCATCCGCAATGTTAGGTTATTATTTTTTGAGTGACATATGCTGTCAATATTTTATTTATGTACTAGTACTCACATGCTGCGCATATCTGCCATATCTACGGAGAATTATGTTTGCGAGAGTATTAGACTGTGTTGGAATATGCTCTTGTACTACGTGTGTATGCATATTTCTGTATATTTTTGGAGATAAAAGGTGTATACATATAAACGTCAAATATAAAATAAAAATTCTTGTTAAGGAATATGTGCTGAAGTTCAGATTTATTTATTTTAGTCATAAAGTATTCGTTTTTTATTCCAATTAGTTTAAAAAATATTTAGAAACTTTTTCGTTTTTCTTGTCAAAATAACAGTGAATGCTAACGTAAGTGAAATGATTATACTCAATTTAGACATGAACCACCTATACACTCTGTTCGTTTGATATTGCATTTTTGGTGAATCGGTAGTTCAACTTATTATGTTCTCATAACATAACATGTTCACCTAACTGTTTCAACACCTAAAACTAATCGAGAAAGATTATAGTTAATATCTTTCGTATGTCAAAATAATCAGCATGACGAGACGAGTTGAATTCCGGATGTCTGCCTGGATTTATAATGTGCTATAACTAAGACATATGTACATATACGAACAAAAACTGTAATTTTATACAGGTCTTCGAAGCACGAAAAATAATATATAATTAAAAGTTTTTAAAATGATTTGGTTCCGTCTCGTGTAATATTAATATTTCACAAACCATTAAAGCTATATCAAACAAACTGTGAAGAAAAGTGAAAATTTATGATTAATTAAATAAAAAAATGTTGAATTTATCTTTAAATAAATACACCAGAACCTTTGAATTGTATAATTATAAGAGCCGGTGTCAAAATTATAAAATGAGCGCGGCACTGCCCACCTTTAGATGAAACCTTATATCTCAGGAACGTATTGACCGATTTCATCCAAATTCGATATATAATATTATACTTATATTACAGTCCAAATTTGGCGAGGCTACGCCTACTGTCCATAAAACACAATTTTAAATTCCATCAGATGTTTAGTCATTAATTCCATTCACTTGGGGTAAAAGAACATATGCATGCGATATGAACATCGAACTTTTAATATAGTATTATTATACCCTGTACAGGGTATATTAAATTTGTCACGAAGTTTGTAACACCCAGAAGGAAGCGTCGGAGACCCTATAAAATATATATGTATATAATTGATCAGTATGTTGAACTGGGTAGATTTAGCCATGAATCAAACTGAATGATCGGAATCAAGTTCTTGTACGGAAAGCTTTTACATTTGACAATGTATCTTCACAAAAGTTGGCAAAGGTTATTTTCTAAGGCAACAATGTAATCTCCGAAGAAATTGTTCAGATCGATTAACTATAGCATAGCTGCCATACAAACTGAGTGATCGAAATCAATTGCTTGCATGGGAAACTTCCTCATTTGACGTGGTATCTTCACGAAATTTGGTATGAGCTATTATTCATAGAAATAATGTAATATCGGAAGAAATTGTTCAGATCGGGTCATTATATCATTTAGCTGCCATACACACCGAACGATCGGTATCAAGGGCTTGTATGGAAACTTTCGTATTTGACGTGGTATCTTCAGTCTTGAATGGAAGTTAATAATTTTGATAAGGATTAATGGTAAAGTACAAGTAAAGATCTTTTACTGAGGTGACATTTTAATACATTTACTTGAAATATGAAGATTATTATATTAAATATTGTAGTCTTTATACAGTTTAATATCATGGAGGAAATTTTT
This sequence comes from Bactrocera neohumeralis, assembly GCF_024586455.1. Taxonomy (NCBI): domain Eukaryota; kingdom Metazoa; phylum Arthropoda; class Insecta; order Diptera; family Tephritidae; genus Bactrocera; species Bactrocera neohumeralis. Next base: position 41,911,203 of record NC_065920.1, on the reverse strand, counting down.
CAATTGAAGCACGTTCGTCCTCAGCCACGTTTTTATACGGTGAGGTGTCGAAAACGAGCATTCAGAACTCGCATTCGTCACAATAAGTGTGCAGAATTTGCATAGAAAACTTTGAATTATGTATGGGGTATAGGTCTACAACGCAGTTTTTCCACGTTTCCAATGCAGTAGTCGGTAACTTGTTGTTTTTTGACTTTTGCTTATGCCCCCAATGGCACTGCCAGTGATCAAGTTCACCTTTGAGCTTCAAACGTTGTCACTATTCAAAACTCCTTTGAATCTATCTTTCAAGCAGTCAATACGATTTTTTAATTCTTTGGTCTTTAAAGTACATAGTTTTTCTGGAAGCAGCAAACTCAGTTGAAATCCATCCAATACTTACAATAGCGCGTCTTCAAATCTTCGCCGATTGTATCCAACAGAGGAATGTCCGCTGAGACCCTGTAGTAGTCTTCGCAAGTTCTCACGCAGAAATTTGCGCGTTTTGTTTGTCGGCCGCAGATTCTTGGTTTTTCTTCGTCAACTTTCAGTTCTGTCGCGTTTTTTCGTGTCTAAATAAATGGATCGAAAATGTTCCTCAGCTTTTTATCTCCGATATCGGAAGATTACAAGCGGCGTATCTATCATATTTGATGTATTTGCCAGGTCGATCGATTCTTTCTGAAAAACCAAGCTGAGTGAATGAGTTAGAGATAGAATTTCACATAGGAAAAAATCCCAATTACAAATTTCGTTGCTATTCTTGTTACTTTATATTTTTTCAGAGTATTAAAATTATATAAAAGCCCCTTGGAGGGGGAAATGTCCCCTTCTGAATCCGCCACTGCTAATATATACATATATCATTTCTCCTATACATCCAATATTTTATATTTCGTCGGTTAAGGTGACTTTTTATCTCATATACCTCAAATAAATTAACCGCAAATATATTAATTAGCTTTATGCCATTTGGGAACTAAATTAGATGGCTTTCAATATAAATATATCGGTCTGTGAGTTTATCGTCTGAAACTTAGGTTTGGTTAAGATAGGCTGTGAGCTACGCGTAGACCAGTTGTGGTCCTTAGTAATCTAAAGCTTAAGTTAGATGCCAACTATAATTGCAATCCATTCTTAATTTATATAATATATTATATAATTCCCAAGCGACATCGCTTCGCTCTATGGGCTCTTGAAAAGTTCCAAGAAGATCCCAAGTTTTCGAGCCAAATTTTATTCAACGATGAGTCTCATTTTCGGCTCGATGGGTATGTAAGCAACTAAAATTGCCGCATTTGGGACGAAGAGCAGCCTGAAGAGATTTAAAAGCTGTCATTTCATTTGGTGTGCTTTGTAGGCTGGTGGAATCATCGGACCATTTTTCTTAAAAAATGATGCCGATGAGAACGTAACCGTCAATGGGTACCGTTATCGCGCCATGATAATCGACTATTTCGTCCCTGAAATTGAAGCTGGAGATCTTGGCGACAGTTGATTTAAACAAGACGGCGCTACTTACCACACATCGAACCAATCAATGGATTTATTGAGTGAACACTTCAGTGAGCAGATAATTTTTCGTTTTAGGCCGATCGATTGGCCACCAAGATCGTGTGCTATCACACCGTTAGACTTTTTTCTATGGGTTTATGTCAACGAATGGATCATCTGAGACGTAGTCGCAGCCAACATTTGAAAGAGACCTTCAAAAAATAAATGCCAAAGAATGTTCTTTCGAATGATAATTTGAAGTTACTGTGTTTTTCTTTAAAAAAAGTAGGGAACCTCCTAATGAATCACCCTACACAATAGTTTTAATCAAAAGTGGCAAGGTCTGGGCTATAAGGCGACAACGATGAGACAAAACTTCCTAGCCGCTGTTTTCCAAATAATTGCTAACTAGTCTTGCAACATGAGGCGAGCATTGTCATTAAGGTTTTCGGCAATCACTTTCTTCAATTTGGTGAATTTATTCGGTAGCTTTTCCCATTTCACCTGGTTTCAGAAGCACATAATACAGCACGCCCTTCTGATCCCACGAAATGCAGAGAATTATATTCAACTTTGCCATCCATAATGGACGCAATCTCTGCGCAGGCCGCCCTAATATAGTTATAAACCTAATAAAGACAGTAAATTGGGAGAAAACAGTGATGTAAAAGAGTAAAAATGCTACATATCTTCTGCTCAGCTCTATTTATAGTTATTTACATGCATACCATACTATTTAATATCACACCATTGCTAAAATTTTGTCTAAAAGAATTTGATCTGATCTACCTTCTTCAGCAATTTAACTGGAATATACGCACAATACAAACACCCTGTTTGAAATTTTTAAGAGAACTGCATATTTCTATACATATGAATGGTAGATAGGTCTTCAGAAACCGCAATACCAACAAAGCTCTATTTCTACCTCCCGTCAAAATGATTCAATATACAACTACATATCTCACCTAATATGCTTGTATGATATGCCTGTCATGTTACTCTAGTTATTTTGGTACTAATGCTGACAAGATTATTTTTGTTGTACATGTACCTTATAGACAGTCATTGATTACCATAAAAATGATATGGGCGATAATATGGTATGTATTTACACAACAAATGGCAAATTCCGACCGTACGTAGCAAATATTTCTTATTTGATTTTCTGCAGAGGTTTGATCAGTGCATTTTGGAAATTGCACACACATGCATTTGATGTATTTGCCAACAACGTTCATATATGTAAAGGTATTATGTTTATATTTAAGCAAAACCCACTCAGTACATATCAAATAGGCTTTTGTGCACATATGTAGCATACATCCAGGCGCCCACAATTGCACATGTCATACTGCAAAGCTGTCAATGATTTATGAAATTTCTAACAAAAATTTTTCAAATAATTACGCACTAACAACAATGGCATTCACACACATACATATACATATTGTATAAGCCTTGTTGAATTTAAGGATATTGACGTAAAATACTCAAGCTACAAAAAATTTATATGAGAGTACAAAAGAACTTCGACTTCGACATGTCATACGCACACACATATTGCATTTGGATTATTATTCGAAAACATATCAATAGAATAGCTTGATAGGCTCATTGAAAGCAAGCATTTTTCGTAAGCGCTTTTTGATTTTTTTCATAAATAAATAGTGACTTTGTAGAAAATTGTATTTTTAATTAAATGAAAAATTTTCCATCAATATTATATATATATATAGTACATACATCTGTGACACACTGATAAACAAGTGATCGGGGGGAATATTTAAATAAAATTGTGTTACATAACTAATGGCAAGCGATTTAGTTTCTGCCAATATCTTACAGAGGCAGTACGTTTCATTACAAAATTTAGTTAGGTTTAACACTGGTGGGTGGAGGTCACCCGCTCTGAAGTTCTTTAAGCTTAGTACGCAGCTCTCAAGAAACGTAAAAACTTCATATAAAAAAACGCTTAAGAAACGGTCAAGAAACTTTCCTGCGATAAATTTACTTGTGCTAGTACGCAGCTCTCAAGAAATCTAGTACTAATTTTTGATACCTTTTTTCAGTAAAATGTGAATATGGCAAACCTGGTTTTGCGAAGAAACATCAAATCAACAATTGTTTCTTGAAGGAAATTCGAAGTAATCGTCAAACTCATCCTAAATTACTTGAAATCATTATTATGAAGTATATTCCATTTTGAAATGTTGTATAAAACCTACCAATCACCAACAACATTTCTTAAATCTCAATGAAAATATTTATGTTACCATACACATACACACATACATATTACGCATAAAGTTTGTTTTCTTTGTTTATTCTCTCTTGCTCTTCTAATGTAGATCATTCACAATGCATAACCAGCTGTAAAAATTACTTGAGAAATAATGTATTTTTTTTCTTGAACAATTACTTGAGAGCTGCGTACCAACCTTTAAGTGGATCATAGAAACTTCCCTACTGAAACCGTAGCACAATTCTTTTTAGTCGGATAACTCTTCAATAGTGCATTACATAAAATATTGAAAGAAATTAGCCCCAAACTAATTTATCAAGAAAACGCTCTCCATCCAACATAATCAGTATATTTTAAGCACAGTCAAATGAATAAATATTTAAAAAAAACTCTCCAAGAGTTTGGTACTTTTTCGCGAGATAAATATAATATTAGCACCATCTTGAGCAGAACGAGATGCCTTTATGAGTAACTGTACTACAACACCACCCTAAGCCAAGATGCCGAAGTACTTGTGCTGATGGTCGTGGACGGTAATCAAATAATTCATGACGAACAGTCCCCGCCAAAGCATGAGTGAGGTCTCTACGCATACCGGCTCTGCGAACGAGTGATCAACCCCTCCCGGCTGACTCGTGGGAACAGAAAAAAACACAAATAAAGATCCCAAAAAAAAACAATATCAACCTCTAACACCTTGGCGACTAACGCTTTGAAAGGGACAACGACATCGACAACAGAATACAGGAGGCCAGCATCCATAACGCAGACCGACAAAGTTACCCTCCTCGCCTCCAGGGAGACGAATTCGCGCGAATATATAACTTATCAGAGACGTTTACCACAGCAAAAAGAGAAGAGAGAAGTAAAAGCATTGCAATGTGGCAGCAACGGTGGCAAACTTCATGCAAAGGACGATGGACCTACCGACTGATTTCGGACATACATTCCTGGATAAGTAGACAACATGGGGACCTGGATTTCCATCTTACCCAAATACTCAGTGGGCATGGTTGCTTCAGAAGCTACCTTTTCAAATATAGTCATGACTTTAGTCCATCCTGTCCGACGTGTACAGAGTGTATAGAAGACTCTGAACACGTGTTCTTTTATTGCCCTCGGTTTTCAAGTATAAGGGAAAAGCCCTAAGTGTAAATATAGTACACTCCACCGCAAAGGCACCCATCAGTACCAACCAAAGTACACTGGCTGCTAAAGGAGCAAACCAGCGTAAGAAAAGAGAGAAGTCTTTGAAGTCATTGAGGAAAAGCCCGAACCAAAGAACAGTTTTCATTCTGGGTAAGTTTACCAAAGCCTAAGCTTCCGGGACCTCAGTGGATGAAGAGAAAATAAAACGCCAGAAGCAAATAAAAAATATAAGAATAAGTATAAAAATTATTCCCAAATACTTGTAAAATGGCTTACTGTAAACTGCTGTAAAAATTGGATAATGACAACACCATCGAAATATTTTGGGAAAGAAGAAACAAATTAATGAAAAACAAGTAAGAAAGAGCTAAGTTCGGGTGCCACCGAACATTTTATACTCTTACAACTTGCAAGAATCAAAGCTAGGGAAATACTTTAAGGTGTAAAACTAATCATATAGAGTAAAGTCAGACGGATGTTCAAAAATCCTGATATTAGTTATATAGGGGCTAGGCCAAGTATTCTTTCAAATTTATCTATTTTAGGCACAAAGATACACTGTTATGTGTAAAACACGCTCTCTTACTTTCATAGGGATAACTCACTTATTGGTCACCCCGGAATTCGAATTCTTTATATTAAGTATATGTGGGATAAGGGAAGTATTGGTCCGATTCAACCCATTTTTGGCATACAGACATTTACCATTATACGAAAAGTATTATCTCTTAATTTCAGTTATACATATCACACGTTGACCGTCAATTACCGTTCCGTACCGTCGACTAAAATTCAATTATAGGTACAGGGGTCTAGATATTCGGTACTTATGGGCTTAAACAGTTTTTTACAACAACTTTTGATAACAAGGTCGCACACACTAAAGACATTATTCGTGCAAAGTGTTATCCCGTTATATTAATTGCTTCTTGATTTACTCGAATGTACTGGAAACTGAACCAGTCCTGTAGAATTTAAAATTGTGCTATATGGGAAGTAGGCGTGTTTGTTGTCCGATTTCGTCCATTTTCACAATGTGACATAATAATGTCCTTTGCGCGTTGGCCACGGCGAATATCGCATTCGATGGAACGATGAGCTGTACAAGATATATGACGACATCGACATAGTTCAGCGAATTAAAAGACAGCGGCTACGCTGGCTAGGTCATGTTGTCCGGATGGACGAAAACACTCCAGCTCTGAAAGTATTCGACACAGTACCCGCCGGGGGAAGCAGAGGAAGAGAAGACCTCACCTCCGTTGGAAGGACCAAGTGGAGAAGAACCTGAGTTCGCTTGGAAGCCAGTAGCGAAAAGAAGAAACGACTGGCGCGCTGTTGTTAACTCGGCTATAATCGCGTAAGCGAAGAAGAAGAAGAACATAATAGAAGAACATAATAATGTAAAAAAATGCCAGGTGCTAAATTTTGCCGAATTCAGATATAGGATTTCATCAAAAAGTGGGCGGAGCCAAGCCCATCGTCCAACTTTCACGCCGGCTCCAATAAGCTCTCTCATACCATATTGGTGGTAAAATTTAGCGTTTTTAGTTATTGATTTATCGCGCTTTTAGTAATTTTCAACAGCCTCGTTATATGGGGAGTGAGCAGGGTTATCCTCCGATTTCATCCATTTTCACAGTGTCGGTAGAAGTTCTTATAAGATTTGTACTCAGCAAATTTGGTTGTTTTAGCTTAAGTGGTTTAGGAGATAGGGATGAGAGAGCGGGGCCACGCCCACTTTTTCAAAACTGCCAAATTACAGTTTTATATCTTAATTTAGTCCTTAGTTATGGCACTTTATGTGTTTTCGGTTAATGGTGATTTGTAGGCGTGGCAGTGGTCCGATTACGCCCATCTACTCGACATTTTTTTGTACTAAGGAACCCACATACCAAGTTTCATCGAGATATCTTAATTTTTACTCAAGTTACAGCTTGCACGGACGGACAGACAGACAGTCAACCGGATTTCAACTTTTCTCGTCACCCTGATCATTTATATATATATAACCCTATATCTATCTCGAATAGTTTTAGGTGTTACGTACAACCGTTTGATGAACAAAACTATATTACTCTGTAGCAACTGGTTGCAAGGGAATAAAATAAATTGAAATAATACCATCTTTATCAGATTTGACACGGATTGAGAAAAAATAACATGTTCAAGTATTTTAATAAAAAATGTTAATTTCGACTTAAAAAATCTCTTTTTGAGCCATTCATAGCTTAATTAAATTTTCCATACTGTGGCCTTCAGTGCCTTCAGGGAATAACTTTCAAAGCTTTTGGATTTTTCAGTTTCGAAAACCAAAAAAATCATAAGGAGCCAAATCCGGTGGATATGAGGACTGACGGTAGCACTCGTTTCGCTAAAAATCCAAGAATTTTGTGCCCACAAATCCGGTCGTTTACCAAGAATTTCTTCACTTAAACGCCTTAAAATATCCATGTAGTATTCCTTATTTACCGCACATATTCGTCAACAGTAATGATGCATTAGAGTAATGAACTTAGAGTTCTCAGCTAGTAGTCGAGGTCTACACGACTTTTTCTGCAAAAGATTTAGGCCGTTTAGTAGGAGCCTGGTATTGGCACCCTTCATCCCCAAAGCATTAACCTAAATGTGTTGAGTCGGTCGATAAGATATGTTGAGATCCTTTGTTATCTCTCTCTTCCAAACTCTGTTTCTTTGACTTTTTCGATTTTATAGTCATTAACAGAGACCTTCACGGCCATCAATGAATGCTTTGTGCCAGTCAAATGCCTGTGTTCGTGAAAAAGTACACTCCTCAAAACACAGAGTTTTGAACTTAACGATTCCGTACCCGTGATTTCATTCCATTGAAAACATAAAATATCAAGAAAACCCGTTATTAAATTTTTTTCCAAAGTAAAAATCACCAAACAAACGTTTCGTGTCGTAAACAATCAGCTGCCAAACACACACTAATTGACATAAGAAGATCAAACTTCGCACGGACAAAAAAAGAATTGTAGACATCAATACAAACATTATCGATTTGGTGCGCAGTTTAAATGGTTTAGTCGGATTCATTTTAATCAGATGATAAATAAATCGAGTACATAACAAATTAGTGGACGGGCACTTGATGTAATAATGTTTTTTGGAAATACTACATTTTTACGAAATGAATGCGCTATAACATTTTGTTTCTTCCATTAAACTCATTTCGTTTACATATTAATTTTGAAAAAGCTTCAAAGTCCCAATTCAATCTCACTTTTACTTTTCCAAATTCATATGTACATAATTATATTGAAAGGAAGTTGTTATATAAATTTACAAACATTTATTTGCCCATTTCCTAAGTTCAATTATTTGAATAAACCAAAATTTATTGTGCAATTCTCTTGGTATGAATACATAAATAATATTCTAAAAGATATGCGTCTTAAAATGTAATATTTCTCAACATACACATCGTCTTAGCCCAATAATTTATAACTCAGCACACTTTGTTGCCATAAGTAACTGTATTTGTATGTATGTGCTTACACCGACATTGTCATGCATTAAATATATCCCTCGGACAACAAATCACTAATTCTCACTTAAACTGGTTAACGATAAATATTTGAACACAACGCCAGCCCTCCTTTCTTATTGACCAGCTAAGGAAACCGTTTTGCTAAAACAACTTCTCACAAATATGCTTACAAACACATGTTCATCGACGCACTATTAACTTGGAGTAGAACTTGTCGATAGAGTGGCACAGAGAAATGAACTTAGGTCCTTAATGTCAGACAGCTGATACACACGAGATAATAAGGATAAAACTTATGCGCACTTATGGAAAGCTGTAAATGTATGTGTGTATGTATGTGTGCATTGAGCATCTTGAAGACCTTGAAGGAAATTCTAATGTACTGTACTTGCATTGAATACTCGAAGTACTAGAATATTACATAGAAACTCCTCAGCGACCCTGATCACCAATTGAATGAAGTAACATAACCTTGAAATCAGCATCCCAGTTGACGATGAACCAAAATACCCAATTTGCCAGAACTCTCTGGAAAAATCTTGTACAGTACACAAGGCATTCCCCAAACAATCGCCTTTCTAAGGAAAGTGTAGAGCTACACAAAAGCAAGCGCGGAGATTACAGAAAATGTGCGGTCGCGAAAGCTAGTAGAATGCATACGAAAAATCGACTAACTTGCAAAATATAGAGATCACTAACAGAATATCTCCAGGAAACCACAGTATTACATACGTCATTTCTGGAACATAGCCAATGATCTCAACGTTCATGTTAAACTCTTATCTAAACTTCACCCGGAAAGTCCATATATTTGGACCCGAATTCAGCAACACTCCATACTTTAAGAAGTTTCTCCGACCCCCTACCACTTCCCTTCGAACCGACTTCTTCAAAACAGCCCACTTCCTGCACTGTCGATAGATGACATTAATTTCATTAGGTAAGGTTTGAGTAGCTCTTACAACAACGACAACCTTTCTCACTTAATCTAGCTTATGCAGGACTAGAATAATAGTAAATAATATACTGCTAAAAATTTGAAAAGTCCACCTTTCTTAGGTCCTTAGTCGAATACCTTTAAAATACGGACTATATGAATACTTTTCCTCAAAAATAGTATATCTGTACTTTTTGCTCACTTTCAGTTTTGTAAGTACATGATTCTCTTGATTTCCTTCTCTATTCCAATGAAAGAAACACAATAACACAATAACACCAATTGAGAGCCTAATCCTTATTAGTTCAAGCCTTTCACCGTTTACCTTTCAGATTTCCTTGTGGGATGTGCACGTATGTATGTGCAATTGAAATATAAGCACGCACTAATGTTTGCTAACACAAACACATCTGTCTGCGCTGCTCGAAATTTCCTCATACATCTTTATGTCCAGCAGCATGGATAACCCGAGCAAAGGCAACGAACCGGAACAAAACATAATTTATGACTTCATAAAGAACCAATTCTAAGTAAACTGCCAATGCTTACCCGCAAGTAGCATAACCCCAAGAGATGTAGAAGCAAAACATGCGAGGAATAGAGCAGAGCAGCATAGGATGGAGGCAGGCTTAGTCCCAATATTTGTTGTCTTTATATGCTCACGATGTGAAACCATACATATGTGTCTATTGTGATATAAGCTACTGTTTACGATAGAAAGGTACAAACGAGATGAACAAGATGAACAGTGTCACAAATACTGCATATCCTGATGAAAAATGAGACCAAAGAGATAATAAGCTTTTAAGGGTATCCAATGGTCCAATGGCTTTTCATCGGTATGACTTTTTCGATTCAAGAATATACGTTATATCATTTATATAACTAGTTCAAGTGCTGTATCTGTTAGGATACCCTTCAAGACTTCCAACAATTTCACTTTCTTTTTAAGAAGTATGTCCGAAAATCGTGTTGAAAGCTTTTTTTAACTTCTGTTTGGTTTCAGAGTCTAATAGAACAACACTTGTTGTCTCCAAAGAGATAATAATAATTATGCAACGCTTATTTTCAAGACTACAATGACAATGTTGTTGTCAAACATTCACAATATCAAGAAAAGTTGGAGAGGTCCAAACAATTATATAAAGCTGTAATTTCTCCAGGAATACGAGTCTTAAAAATCGTTATCGTCTAGCAGTACGTCGAGAAGCCACCTTCAACCAAAATCATTGAAAGAAAATCGGAAATCGCAATAATGAAGATATTTTTAAAGACGGGTACGAACTAATTTGAGATTTTGCAGACCTCGCTGCGAAAAATGTAGCCAGGACTCCTGCCTTAACATACTACGTCTCATCCAAGCAAGACATTCTTAACCTTATTAAGCACAAAGGCATCAAAAAAACGCAAGCGAATGGAAAACATTTAAACATCACTACGCGGTCATAAACCCAGCCAGAAATCGTATAATCTACTCATCAACAGTTCCAACTAGCGCAATGAAGACATATACTCGATTAAGGATTGGACACACTATCATAACACACGCCCACTTACTATCGGGTAAAAGCCCATCCATTTGCCCCCTTTGCGATGACACCGCTACTATCAAACACTTACTCACACTCTGTCCGATGCTTCACCCAACAGCCCACAACTCTGGCAACATTGATCTCATGAAACTACTAAGTGAACCTTCAGAAAAAAACGTGATGATTGTATATAGATTCTTAAAAACCAACGATTTGTTAAAATATATTTAAGCAACTTACATCTTTACTAACCCTTAGCAAATAGAATTTTTCACCTAGTTATAATTACAAGACGGCTGAAGGCCTCGTAGCCAGTGCTGCGTTTATGTATTTATATAATAAAACTCTTTTTTGTTATATGAATTATTATAAATAAATAAATAAATTTGAGATTTAAAATTACTGTAAGCGTGATCTTATAGACGAGATGTAAAAATAATCACCAATTAATTAATCTGTATATCTACATACATATATTCCATATTTAGTTGAGGATATTATCTTTTTTGGATTCAAAGCGAATACATTTAACAATCGAATCACTAGATTACCAAACAAGAAATGTAATTCTGATAATTTCTTTATAAGCATGCGAGTGGTAGTCATTATTCCGATTTTCAAAAGAATAAGTATATATACTTTTTACTAACAGTGTCTTATTATAAGAAAAATTTTCAGTCAGATATGTCAAAAATTATTTTTTGTATTTTAGATTTTCTATCCACTGTTTTAGATAGTAAACCACACTTCTCTTAACTGAATTCTTCTCATGAACTTTGTGCTCAGTTGAGTGTGGTGCCGTGATTGCGGTAAGATAATCTCTCTTATTGGCTAAATCATTTCGGGAAGCAGGAAAATTATCCACAGCAAAACAATTGATTTTCGAGACAGTCAGTGTCACACAAATATACGAACACATTTGAAATGCGAATGGAATACAAAATGTGACATGATATTTGTCCCAGCTGACTTGAAGAGAAGCTTGCATAAATCTGCGGTTACTATTATAGATAATCTGAAATCATTTCGATGAATGTTACCTGCGTTCAATTTAGATGGAGTAATGGTCGTTGATAGTGCCGGGAATAATTAAGTTATATAAACCACATCAATCAACATATCATATCAAGGCATATAATATTTTCCACAGTTTTATAATAGCTGTGATGGGTATTCAGAGCCTAAGTCCTCCTTATGATATCCGCACATTGTTCGGCAGACAGAAATATGTTACTTATCGGTCTTGACATGAAACACATATCATACATATTATGTACTATATATTCAATAATACATATTTGCATTACATTGGCCTTGAGAAAGTCGGAAATGTCTTTAGCATATTAGTAATTGTTAGATTATTTATATTGTCCTGCAGTAATAATTCTTCGCATATCGTTGGCGACATGCAACCAACTTTGCCACAAATAATTGCAGTGATACTGATTCGAAGCCAAATACATTGCAATATACTTATAGATGTTTATTTAACATTGTTTGGATTGCATAATGAGATTATGGTCGACTAAATTCTGAGTTTTACATATAATCTATATACATATATATATATACTTATATATAACCCTACTACGTAGCAGACCTGTTATGTTTGCCACGAAGTTTGAAACACCTAGAAGGAAGCTATAAACCCTATAAATTGTATGTATGTATATATCAATGATCAGCATGATGAGCTGAATCGATTTCACCATGTCTGTCTGTCTGCTAATAGTCTAAATTAAATGCCTAAAAATAAACATACAATTTTTTTTTCAAGCCTTTAGAGTAAACGAAAAGTCAATTTTCTCATTCTTATACCATGTTCAGACCGGAAATTTGAAGGGATTAGATTACATTTCAGCTCTTCACTAATCAGCCCGTTCTCACTGCCGTTGGACAGATGATAAAACAGCTGTTTTTGCCATTCAAGAGTTCACATCGCTTAATATTTATTAAAAGAAAACATTGTCATATAGTATTTTGTAACAAAAGTCGACTTCTTTTAAATATTTTCCATATAATGGAAATAGTGGACGCATTTTTTCATTTGGGAAGTCGATTTTCAGGTGAAATTATATTCATTGCTTTAAAAAAATGTGTTTATTTACATTTTTTTCTGTTTGTAATGTCTGAATCAGCTGTGTAATGTAATAGATTTCCAATGGTGACGAGTAGGTGGCACAAAATCAGAATTGAACCGAGAGATTAATAGCGGGATTCTTTAACCAGTCTCTAGTCTCTATTTGAGACATTTTGAGGCAAAGTCTCAATTTGTGACTAGTTACTATTCACTAAACAGTCTCTAGCGTTAGTCTCAAAATATTGCCTCAAATTTGAAGCCTGGTAGTTAGCAGGTCTCAAAACTAAAAAGAACTCTTGTCTGCCATATTGAATATAATGAATAGAGATCATCATAGATCGACTGTCGTTTTTTTATATTTTGTAAGCAACTCAAACACGAAAAGGTTAAAAATAAATCAATTTTGCATAAATTTCGTAATTATTATGAAACAAAGTCAACATATATTTTTATTTTAAATGATAATTATGTTTTTTGACTATTTTATAGAAAATTTAATATTTGTTATCGACATATGTACTTATTTTCATTCACGTGTAAAAACATCTCTGAATAATGAAATGTAATAGATTTTGTGACTGTCGCTTACAGAATAGCAAAATCGTCTAAAGTCTCAAAAATTGTCTCTAACTTAAAATCTCAAATTTAGAGACTTGAGACTGTATCACAGTACAAAACGCACGGTTAGAGTGGATCAATTTCAAATCACTTCGAGGAAGTGCCGAAATCGTGTGATTAAGTGTCGGTCTGAACATGGTATAAGATAAATTCTATAAAACACCTAATAAAGAATTTTGAACACCAACATTAACAAAGGTCTTTCAAATCGGAATCGTTCAAAAGTATTTTATCATCCTTCTGTAATAATACGGTTATTTTTCTTCACTCCGAAAATATGTTGTCACGTGAGTGAAACATGAGTTATCTCAATGAATATGAGAGAACGTGTTTTACTCACTTGACAACATAAAGTCACCCGGTAGTTCAAAACACATTTTTGACACACAGACATACCATTGTCCCTAAATTTATATTATGTATGTATATAGTATATCTCACACATTGACGGATATTTGTGATTAAAAGTCAACTAGAGGTACTGGGGTCCAAATATTTGGTAAATATGGCCTTAAACAATTTTTATTTGATTTGGACATTTTTTAGTCATAAGGTGGCATACTAAAAGTGGCATTATTCATGCAAAGTTTTATCCCGTTATATTAATTAATTTCTTCTTGATTTGTGCATTCGAAAGTGAATGAATCAAATGGAATTTAAAATTGTGTTGTTTAGGAAGAAGGCGTGGTATTAGTCCGATTTTTGCACTGTAACATAGAAATTTGAGAAGAATGTAACGTTCTAAGCTTGGTTGATATTTGTCTGGCGAGTTCCGAGATAAGGTATTTTATCAAAGTTGTTTAGGAGATATGTATAGTATATTCAACCAATAAGAGGGCGGGATCGTTGCGAATGTCGGGAAAGGCTCACAGTGATTCAAAAACACATGCCTGCGAATAGTACAAAGTCTTCAAAGACGGTCGAGAGATGGTTGAATACATTCCTCGTTCTGGACGACCTTCCACCCAAACTGAAATTGCCGCTCCGTGGAACCCGTTTTCAGTCGTTCCAAGACATAAAACTAAATTCGCTGAAGGAGATGAAGGCCATCCCAAAAAGTGCTTATGAAAAGTATTTCGAGGACTGGAAAAATCGTCGACATAAGTGTATTACATCTGGTGGGGATTACTTCGAAGGCGAAGGTGAAATAAATATTAACGAATTATTAAATATTTTGCGTTTTCGTTTCCTATTTCCTGGTACTTTTCTGTCACAATGTATACCAAATTTCACGAAGATTTTCATTCAAGTTACAGCTTGCACAGATAGACAGACGGACACACAGACCGGACTCGTCTGTTCAAATAGTTTTAGGTGATACAAACAACCGTTAGGTGAACAAAACTTTTCTACTCTGTAGCAACATGTTACAAGTGCATAAAAATAAAGAAAAGTTTTTTTTTTAAATACGTCTACATATTGACCAATAAAGGTATATACGGAATAAAGTCAACCGGAAATTTGAAATCTGTATATTGGGCATATGGGGGAAAAGGTTAGTATTGACCCGATTTTATCTACCACCCACCAGCCCACCTTAATGCGAGTCATTGTACCAAAAAACAGGTTTGTACTTTTAATTTTTTGTTCTCAAGTAATGGCGTTTTGTGGACGTAGCTATGGTCCTAAACGGACAGACAGACAGTCACTCACTGTTCATTTATAAATATTATCATTCGAAAGACGAATGAAATAGGAGCTCTTCATGTTGCTCTTTGTCCCAAATACAACAAATTAGACTTTTTTTCATTGAGCCAGAAATTGGCCTCATCGCTGAACGAAATTTGGCTCGAAAACTAGAGTGAAGCGATGTAGCTTGGCAAAGTCGAGGGGCCTTAGTTCTTTGACAAGCTGTATTTTGTACGCTTTAAATTTAAGATCTCGACGTAAAATGCGCCAAGTCGTTCCATACGTCAGTCCGAGTTTCGGCGCCGATTCCACTCTTTTTCTTCAATGCGTGTTGGACATGGTCTATTCGATCGAATATTATCCAATAATGAAGGTTGGGTCTCAAGATGGGCGGGCGATGGTGTTACGAATAGTACCCCGATTATGTCGGTCATAAGTTAGCAGAACGTAAATTTTCGTAATAAAGTTGAGAGATTTGTAAACGTTGTTCAGGCATAAGTCTTTCCACGATGAAATGCCAAACAATACTGAAAAAAATAACATGACAGCATGACATGACTCACGCGCGATCTGTCAAAAAAGGCTATTGAAAGGGTACCTCAAGTTGGAACACCCGTTATAAGGATTCTACAATAATTATGCGAAGAATCCGAATGGATTGTAATCAAATTTGGATCTTATTAACTTGCGTATACAATATTATACATGCGTAGGGCATAAACACACTTCATTTCTACATTTTGCTTCGTGTTCAAAATATTTATGTTAAAATCCATAATTAATTCAAAGGCAACATATTTGGTACATAGGAAAAAAGTCAACCAAATAACCGGAAATCATTATGTCATATTAGGAATATTAGGATCTGAACAAAATCTAAAACAATTTCAGTCATATTCAGCGCTAACTAGTTTGGTTTATTACTAGTACTACGTAATGCTTGTTAGCAGTATCATTAAGTTGGAAAAACCTTCCATTTTTTGCAAATGTCCCAAAATTTTCGTAACCAAGTATTTCTCACATTACTACTACAGTTAAGCAAGCTCTTTACCAATAACTTACTTTACTTTATCAGCTTTCGCACATTTGTATAGTTATACATAGTTGTACGGTATAGCTCACTTTATCCACAATTCTCAGCGGTTGCCATGAAACACAAACGAAGTACTGTTTTACAAGCACTTTTCCAAACCGATTCGATTCAATGGCATTCTCTGGGCTTTGCACTGCGTTGCAGCATTGTAAGTAGGATTTCGGTAATCGAAAGAAGAGAGAAGGCCATAGCCTACCAGCAACTGCCAACAGCGCAGATATTCTTACAAAAGTCATGACTTACACATGTCGCCGTTATAGTAACTTTTCCGTTGTTTGTGTTCGATATTTGCACGCTCGGACATATCAGAGGCAACAAAAGCGACAGCAAAATACAAGCAAAAGAGAATTCAAACAGTAGTAGAAACTATTTTCACACTCGCATATGTACGTACAATAACAATAACAATAGTAAATCGTATTGTAATAACGTATGGCGAACATTTGCAGATTTGCAGTCATACGTTGCCACTGTGGCAGCAGCGGCAACAGCGGCAGCGAACAATTACACCAACAACGCCCACGAAACGGAAGCTGTCACGTGTAATAAATGGTAAATGCGACAGGAAGGAAACACTACAATTTGTTATCTGTCAACAGCAACAGCGAAAATGGCAGCACGGCAACACAGTGTAACTAAAATAAAAGCACCGACGGTGACAGCAACTGTACGAGTAACAATGGCGAAGGTGACAACACAAACTACGGCAATGGCGATTGCAATGCGAAAAGCGTTAGAAATTCGGGGCGATGAATTGAGGCGAAAGGATTTGTGCAGCGGAAATCTTTGACACTTTGCAACAATCAATTCGAAAAAGGAACATGCTGCACCGTTGGTAAAATAAAAACTATGGATAAATATTTAAGTAGATATGGACAGTAGAACTGTGTTAGTGAAACAAATATTGTCAGAAGTTTATTTTAATTATTATAGGAAAATAATCGCTAAAGGCCATTACTGGTCTATGCGTTAGTCATTATCATACCAGACTTTTCTCACCAAACGCATACGAAAATAAGTGTAATATTAATATTATTTTATTTGTAAAATTTTTGGAGGATAAAGATTTTTCTAACGGTAGCGGCGGCGAATGCGACCGATTTGTTACATTAATTATTGCAATGCTTCCGGGTAGTGTTTGAAATCTGACAGCAAGTAAGGGTTTTTCTAAAAACACTTTGTGTAAAGTAAACAGGCACCAACTATATATCAACTGGTGCATTAGAATCTGCTATCTTTATCGATTGTCCAGTGAGAATTTCATGACATTTCATTGATTAGAAGTGAAGTTATTGCGTTTTAAGTGTCAGTATGTTTGTGTTATCGATGCGAAAATCAGCTTCGAACAAAGAGCTAATATTAAATTGTGACGCAGCTATCGAAAGCAAAGGGACAGCAATTTCAGTTAAAACGTATTCAATTTCCAGGGAAAATTGCATTTGCGATGACAATCAACAGGACACAAGGATAGTCGCTAGAAGAGTGTGGCATAAATCTAGAAATGCTATGTTTTTCACATGGCCCTTTAAGTGGCGCGTTGACAAGTTGGATAACCATCCTCTCTGTACATTTACGCACCAGAGCAGAAATCAAAAAAATTTGTTTATCAAGCTGCGCTACATTAAAAAAAATGTAGAAAAAACACAAATAAATGATTTTCATCACAATAAAAATACAACTTTCTTTTCATTTCAAAACACATAATTTCACGCAGGACAACGGCTGCGGGGTCAGCTAGTTTTGCATAAAATAAATTTATTTTGCCGAAAAAACCATTTGTTCTGTTTTTTTTTTTAAAGTCCTGTTTGCTTTAGAACGCACCCTGTATTGAGAGAAAATTATTGCACGAAAAACTCAAAATTAGCAATTTTCTAGAGACTCCTCTTCTTCCCGCCTCATTTGTATTAAGAGAAAATTATTGAAAAAAAATTAAATGAGCAATTTTCCAAAGATTACTCTTCTGAGATTCTCTATTCCCGAGATTCTTCTATGATGACTGCTCATTCTGCATAGGTAGCCGGAGTTTCCCTTAAGACTGTCTTTCCTTCAGCTATGTCCAGTTGTTTGGGTGCAACAGCACGTATATGTAGATGATCTAAGTATCCTACTACTCCTACGGTTTCGACTCGGGAAATTCAGCCTACATGAGGAAACATCTCCAAATGGGTTGAGGCTGATCGATTTCGCCGGGGCCCGAAATATGTTTCTCTGTGGTATTAGATTTCACTACCTTGCTGCAGCCAAGATACGCACACGCCTCTGTGCAGCACTTCTACCTGCTCTCTGAGAGCACTCATAAGCCACTCGGTATAAGGGAACTGTGGGACGGCTTTTCAAACTCCTTACTTACAGCTGCAAACAAAACCATTGGTTCTCAAAAAGGCAAAAGAACAGCTTATAAGACCGAGAGAGGGCCGTGCCGCAACGGAGAGAAAACAGACTGCCTACCTCACAACGTTACAATCGAACACAACACATGCGGGATGGGATAGATACCGAGAGCTGAAGAGGGAAGCGAGACGCATTTGCAGGCAAAAAAGAAAGAGGCCGAAAAGCGAGAGTGTGAAAAGCTTGACAAGCTGGCCGACAGGGGTAATGCTCGACAATTCTACAAAAAGATGCGGCGACTAATAGAATACTTCAAGACCGCAACATACTCTTGTAGAACCCCCAACGGTGATCTAGTCACCGATGCCCAGAGCATACTTGAATTATGGAGGGAACACTTTTCCAGCCTGCTAAATGGCAGTGAAGGCTTAACACCACGAGAACGCGAACGCGATTCACCAATCGATGACGATGGAGCAGACGTTCCATTGCCCGACCATGAAGAAGTCCGAATAGCAATTACCCGTCTAAAGAACAATAAAGCGGCGGGGCCGATGGATTGCCGGACCAACTATTGAAACATGGCGGTGAAAATTGAAAAAATGTATTAGCTTCTTTGTAGAATATGGTCAGACGATAATAGCATGCCCAACGATAAGGTTCTATCGAGCGTATTGTATGAAAGATTATAGTCTATCGTCAACAAACTGATTGGACCTTATCAGTGGGGCTTTAAATTTGTAGACTGCTTTATGGTGACCACCCTTACATCACAATATGACCAAGTATGTTCGATTCCAAGCAAACCATTTTTCTATATTATCATACTCAGCGATGTTAGAATAACCTGAAAAATAGTCTGAGTAAAATTTGTTTCTTTAATTTTCCCAAAATATTTTACAAAGCTGTTTTCCTGCTAACTTTAAGTTTTCAGTTTTCATAAATAAGTATTTTTTTAAGTCAATTTAAATTGACAGATAGTATCACAAGCAAGAAAAATACAATTTCCAACAGTGTTATAAAATTATGGAATGCTGTCCACTGTAGCATTCCTTAAGAATTTATAAGCCATGATAAATGGTAAGAAAGCCACTAGATATACATATGTATTAAAGCAAAGTCAGCAAATGAAAATAAACAAATGGCATAGTGTCGAAAGGAAATACCAACAATAATAGCTGAATAATGACACTGACGGCGGCAAATTTATTTATTCATCCAGAGCAAAGGAAGTCGTAGTTAGCGGTTAGTTAGTTGCCTTCTCACAATACAAATGAATGACAGAATGGCGGAAGAGAGTAGTTAGTTAGACTCACATCAAAAGCATGTGCATATATTTAGTAATAACGGATGGCTTAACGGAAGTTTGACAGTTCGAGTGTGTCGGCAACGGAAAATGTCGCTTACGACGAGTTACGACAAATGAAAGGATCCCCTGGCAAATAAAAATAACAATGTCTTTCGTTCTGTGTGCGAAATTATGGTACATACAACGAACACAAATACTCGTACATTCATGCTTATTTAAATATTATATTATTCTGTAGGTGAACGGTCGACATTGTTAATAAATTTAAAGCCATGCTGCGACATTTTGTCGGCTGAGGTTGCAAATGAGAGTCGTACGTTGACAGATAATCGCTGCCAATGCTAACCTAGGCAACAATTCTAGAAAACCTAAAGCTTTTATCATGTATTCCCAGTAGTAAGTCGAGAGTTTACGAATGGTACGAAAAGTATCAGGCGAATATTTTGATATAAATGTTGCTATTGTACCGGAACACTGTCAGCTTTCCAGATGCAACAGTATTTTCAAATCAGTCGGTATTCTCTATTAATCTACTTGTGTATTTTGAAGATAACCATTTTAGGTTTGGCAACTGAAGGTGTCTGAACATCGTACATCAACGATGCAAATGACCCAAACATTCGTAAAGAAAATATTGAAAACAGGTCTTTGTAATTCTTCTAGTTCGTGCATTATAATAAACCTATTCGAATGAAAATTAAATATTTTATCCTAGTATTCAATTTTAAAAAAAGTCATCTTGGAAAAATCTAAAACTACAAAGAGTACCTAAATGGTAAACTATTAGGGTTTAAAAACGATCACGGTATCTGGATCACTACAGCTTGGACGTTTGCTACCTCAATCCCCAGTAAATATAAAATTATATGCACAATATTTCTAATAGCGGTTAACAGATAATTTCAAATCTATTGTATATTTTTGAAATCCACTCTTAAAAGTCAGCCGTATGAGTGATTTTCCTGAAACTTGAGAAATTAGGTAGTATTTATCAAAGCTGGAGTTGAACTATTAAGACTCTGAACATATTCCCACGAAATTTTACTTCAATAAACACATTCTTACTTCTTAGCGTTAATTGAAAAAATTATTTTAAGAAGAAAATCACTGTCGAAATTTATAGTGACCGGTAACAATGGACTACATTGTAAGAACTTATAGTACATATTGCTCTCTTCTGACCCACTAAAGTCAGCAAGCATTTACCAAGTTAAAAAAATACTTATTTTTTATGAAAACAAATGATACTGATACTTGCTATCAGACTATCCAGGTTCTGATAGCGACAACCAAAAAGTTACTGCCAAGACTGATGTCTATTTGAAGGATCGTTTAACTCGGTGTATTGCCCCCAATGCCATCTTTGTGGAATATTAAATGGTAACAGGTTGTTCAATAAGTTTTATCGTTCGATAAGAGAGAGCATTGCTACGTTTGTTTTGTTGGTACACTCTTCATATGAACGTATGTGAAGTTTCATTTCAATCTGTCAATTCATTCTTTGTTTACAAGCCATTTAGTGTCGCCGTGTCACAGTATTTTTTTACAATGGAAAAATTTGAATATCGTGCAGTGATAAAATTCTTATTTGTGGAAGGTTTAGCACCAAAAGAAATTCACGAACGAATGTTAAAAGTGTATAATGATTGTTCACCTACAATTAGAACAGTAGAAATATGGGTTGCTAAATTTAAACGTGGTCGTTCAAGCCTTGAAGACGAACCACGTGAAGGGCGTCCAAAAAGCGCATCAACACCAGAAATCATAGCCAAAATGCAGGATATGGTTTTGGAAGATCGTCGATTGACTGAGAAAGATTTAGTAGAGGCTCTACACATCTCATTAAGCAGTGTGAGCCATATTTTAAGTAAAATTTTGGATTTTAGAAAGCTTTCGCTAACAATGGACCGAATCAAATGCGACTTTCTCAGCAACATTTTGAGCATTTTAAAAGGGATAAAGTGGATTTTGTGCGTGATCCTGAGGCTAAAGAGTTGTGTGAAACTGGTTGTTCGGCTTCGAAACGAGTTCGTGTCCGGAAATCGGCCAAGAAAGTTATGGCATCAGTGTTTTGAGATGCGAGAGGAGATTTTTGTTTATGGATTGCTTGCAAACTAGTAAAACAATTAATTCTGAATATTATTGCAATCTTTTGGACCAGTTGAAGGAAAAAATTCGTGAAAAAAACCCGGTTTTCAGAAGAAAAAAATTTTTTTCATCAGGACAATGCACCGTGTCACAAGAGCAAGGCCCGGCCGGTGTTCAACTACGCAACACCTATATGGTCGCCTGGATGCAGTGGTACGCAGATGAGGAAACTCCAGACCTGCCAGAATACTGCACTCCGGACCACGACGGGATGCCTTTTGATGTCTCCTATCGAACACCTACACAGTGAGACGCTTATGCTCCCGGTTAAGGAGCATAATGAACTCCTCTCCAAGCAGTTCTTGCTAGGATTTTTACGTAGAAATCATCCTTGCAGCCATCTGCTAGGAGCAGAACCGCCTCCTAGGAGCATCAAAAGGTCCTTCCTTGATTACGTCGACGACGTCGTACAGTACGCCGACCGGACTTCGGACGCAACTGACTTTCGACAGGTACTGACCACCATTCACAGTGGAGCCATTAACACCTTCACCGACTCCCTTCCCATGAATGGCGTTCTTGGGGTCAAACCACCACCCATAGCAGACGAAGAGCTCGAGTTGCCGCGAGAAACGCAAGTGACCCCAGCGCAGCTTCGTTCTGGATATTGTAGCAGATAAAACTCCTACCTATCCAGAATTTATCCAGACATACCCCATGTATGTCCTGCATGCAACGAGTCTCCGCATGACACTGACCAAATCTTTGCATGCCCTACCAACCCCACTCATCTAACACCCTTTTCCCTTTGGCCGATCCCGTCGACACAGCCCGTTTCCTGGGCCTCCCGTTAGATGACGTCGATGACAACACAGATAAATAACCCTTACCATCCTAACGGTGACTGATAACCGTTAAAACAACAACAGCATTTTGACAATGGTTAAAATCCAGGAATCAAAGCTCGAATTGATAGAGCATACACCGTATTCACCAGATTTGGCCCCCAGCGACTTCCATTTGTTTCCAGAACTCAAAAAATGTGGGCATGGCGAGCGTTTTTCATCAAATGAAGAGGTCATAACGGCTGTTGAAGCGTATTTTGTAGACCTTCCGGATTCTCACTTCAGGGATGGAATCCACAGATTGGAGGATTGTTGAAGCAAGTGCATTAATGTTTAGGGAGATTATACTGAATAATAAAGTGTATTTTCAATCATAAAAATGTGTTTTTCTTATCAAACGACAAAACTTATTGAACAACCTGATATACCGCCAGACAAAGACATAAATTATTACTGGTGGGTTACGCTCATATACGTATTTTAGCACATACATATAAATACGTGTTTAATGCCAAATCAATGTTTTCACTGCGCTTTAGTTGAAGCCAACATTAACCCCAACGCATTCCTCCCTCTCTCAACAGCATTTGCACTCACTGACCACCTGACTAACGCTTGTCGCTTGTTTTATCCGCTGCCCCGCCGGCGTACTTCTGTCGACGTATTTATGTCAATTTTACACTTGTATGACAGCTACAAAAATAATCTGTCAACATAATCATCAACTTTAACCTCGGCTGTCAGTTTAGTTAGCGAAATACGTTGCCACAGACTAAAATATACTTGAAAATACATAAAACCACAATTTGACTTAACAGCTGTCAGTGTGCGATTTCGAGTAATGCAAAAAAGTAAAGTATGCATAAAATACTTAAGTGGCCATTTGGCTAGTCGGTCTACCAAAGCGTGTGGACAAAAAATGTAAACGCGATAAACAAATTGGATTTTTCTGAATCTGTCTGTAAATTGAACTCTGAGTTGTAGGAGACTGCTAAATGCGCTATAATAATAAGATCAGAGCATCTAATGGAAAGGCTTGTTAGTTCTCATTTCATAAATTCTCTCAAATATAAATCTCTTGTAATTATAGCGTTTTTAAATACTTTCAAGATGATTTTGGAATTACTTTACGCTTTAAACTAACTGTGTTCGAAATCTTATTCTCATGTGAAAGTTTTAATATTTCTAGGTATCAAGCAGGAGTTTCAGTTCCCGGTATTATTTGATCTAACAGAGGATGGCATATATAAAATTCTTTTTTCAGATGCAGAATACTGCAGAGTAGACAGTTCTTGGTCGGATAAAAATTCGGGCCCGTTCCGTTTACGTAGACCCGACTGTTGTGCGTTATGTCTATACATAATTAAGATGTTTCTTTGAAAGTGTTGATAACTGGGACAAAATTCGGCCAATCGTAAATTTTTTTTCCAATATGCATACATTTAAAATAATAAATGATTTCAGAATGTACAGTAAGTTAACTTATCTGGGTTGACTTCTGATAGCTTATTTATAGAGATTGTCTGCAAGGCTGCTAGCGGTTTCAGCCTAACTCTATTGTAGAGCTTTGAAGATCCACTTCGCCAAATCATTTAAATTAAGCTCTTAACTATGCAATATGTGAAAAACTCGAACTAACCCATAAAGAACATTTATTTCAGCTGCGGACTCGATTTAGTGCTTCTTTCTAAAAATATATTCCACACTTATTCTTTGTCACTTAATCGGTGACTTCTTGCAATGTGCTGATTTTAATTTTCGAACTCTTATCGGCCATAAATAATCCACATCTCGGCATTGGCCGACATCGCAACGTACCAAACTTTCAACGTGCCACACTTTCGCTGCAAAATTATAAATCTTCACAGCTCCGCTGGCATCAGTGCAAGCCTATAATATTTCATTCAGTGCACTCCAATGCAGTGTAGCGTGCATTTAGCCCAACAACTAGTGGCAAACAGCTAAAATTAATCACTGACCATGTTGAGTGGACGCTGGTCACCCTGTCCTTCGTGCTTCGTGTCACCGACGTCGGCGCAGTCGCGAAATGGATGTGTGCCAGCTGCATACTTATACGCGAATAGATTTATACACTTTTATTCAATTACAATTTGTGCAGTTTTTTATTGCTTAAAAACAGCGTTTTATAGGCAATTATTAATTACCCACCACGACTGAATTACCGGCCGTTAACAGATGCGTTTTTTGTGCCTCATTTTCGATTTCCCCGCTTCACTCGCAGCTTTAAGTATGTAGCTTCAAGCTGCACGCATCACGGCCAAGTTGGGGGGGTTTAAGCGGTTGGTTAATTGGTTGGCTTATTGAACGTAAGTATGGTGTGTTTGGTGGTATGTACATATGTATTGGACGGCTGCGTTATGGCCATGCGGCTAAACTATTGCGGCCGTTAAGACCACATTCAAATTACGCTTGCTGTAGTTCAAGTTTTTGTTGCTTTTACTCACCTCAAATTAAATTTGCAAAAGTTTTAATTTACGACGAGACGCACTCGTAAAAGTCAAAATAAATTGCCTGCCCGTCGGAACGGCCGGTATCGTTTGTACGTTCGCCTGCAAACGGCGCGCCAACCTAAAGAGTTGGCTGGCAGCTGGACAGCCTGTCGGTCGGCGCTGGCAAACTGGCGCACTGTCCGTCTTGACCGTTGACGGCTATGTTTTGGTCGGGCCGACATGACCAGATAATTTGTGCGCAAACTCGACCGTCGCCGAATCGTACATTCTCCTTTGTAAATTTACATACGGTTTAAGTGCACACACAGCGCTCGTAACACATATTCGCCTGGCGTCGCCGTAAATTTGATTTGAGACTGCATGTGGACGTGTAATTGACATGTTTGCCGCTGTTATGTTTCGATATGTGGCACTTGGTATGTGGTGGCATGTGGCGAGTAAAAGTGACAGTTGGCAGCCGGTAGTCGGCAAACTGGCTTTGATACAAACCCACACTCTCTGCTCTGCAACATATTTGTGATTTGTACCGTAGCACAGTGTGGCGCGAATTGGTAAAACCATTTTAGTCTTTTTGCCAAATGCCGCTTAAACTGAACTATTCAAACCGGTACTCTTTGTCAAAGCAAAGCATTTAATTTTGATAAGCCAAAACATGTTGCCAAAATTAATGGCCTACAACAAAACTTCGAATGGCTAATGCACAAGCGTTTCGGTTGAAATGCACATAAAAACTTTATTGAATTGCGTTACAAATCGTGAACAGTTGTGAACAAAAAAAATGGGTTAAACGAAAAGCGTGGAAAATTAGTAAGTGTGAAAAAGCTTTCTAGGTAATTAAAATTGAAATTGGAATTGCCATTTATGGAGCTTTTAATGAATACTGCTGCCTTTAATTATATTTTTTCTAATAATTTTTGTCTGTTATTTGCTAAAAGCTTTTTTATGAACAGCTGCAATCAGATAAGGTGCTTTTTAATAAATAACCTGTTTAATGGTGTATTTTTGGTGACGATTGTTAATTAAAAGCGCAAAGAAACCAATACTAATGGGTCGTTCACAAAGTAATTTCGCTTGATGAAAAAGTTGCTCCTATTGAATTTTTTCGCAGCCAGCCTCACACTTAACCGCTTTACCGTTAGATATTTGAACAGCTAATATAGTAAGGCTTGTTTATTAATATTTTTTTGTTTTTAGAACAGTTTTTGGTTGGTACCCTATCGTAGGTGGAAGATCGAAAACGGCATTTTCGACAGCAGTTCAAGCCAGGCGAAATTTATATAATTCTACTGGATTTCTACTGATCTTGACCGAATGCCAATGGCGAAAATGGTTGCGAAATTTCTTTCCGGCCAAACACTTTTTCGGGTTATTACGATTTCCGATCTTCACCTCAAATCTTCTTCTTCTTTACTGACGTAGAAACCGTTTACGCGGTTATAGCCGAGTTAAAAACAGCGTGCCAGTATTTTCTTCTTTTCGCAAGGTAGCGCCAATTGGAGATTCCAAGCGAAGCCTAGTTCTTCTCCACCTGGTCTCTCCAACGGAGTGGAGGTCTTCCTCTTCCTCTGCTTCCACCGGTGGGTAACACGTCGAATACTTTCAGAGCTGGAGTGTTTTCATCCATCCGGGCAACATGACCTAGCCAGCGTAGCCGACTTTTAATTCGCTGAACTATGTCAATGTAGTCGTATATCTCATACAGCTAATCATTCCATCGAATGCGATATTCGCCGTAGAACCTTTCTCTCGAAAAGTCGCAACGTCGAATCATCAAATGTTGTCATCGTCTATGTCTCTGCATCATATAGCAGGACGGGAATAATGAGTGTCTTATAGAGTTTTGGTTTTGTTCGTCGAGAGAGGACTTTACTTCTCAATTGCCTAAAGTAGCACCTGTTGGGAAGAGTTATCCTGCATTAGATTTTCAGGCTGACATTGTTGGTGGTGTTTATACTGGTTCCAAGATAGACGAAGTTATATACGACTTCAAAGTTATGACCGTAAACAATAACGTGGGTGCCTAGTCGCGAGTGCGACGACTGCTTGTTTGATGACAGGAGATATTTCGTCTTGCCTCGTTTACCACCAGACCCATTTGCTTCGCTGCCTTTTCTATTCATGAGAAAGCAGAATTAACGGCGCGGTTATTAAGGCCAATGATGTCAATATCATCAGCATACGCCAGCAACTGTACACTCTTATAAAAGATGATGCCTTCTCTGTTTAGTTCTATATCTCGAATTATTTCCTCCAGAAGTAGATACCAAATTCAGACATCGCGGCATAAAGGCAGCTCCTTTTCGTGTTGTCGAAAGCAGCTTTGAAATCGACGAAGAGGTGGTGTGTATCGATTCTCTTTTCACGAGTCTTTTCCAAGATTTAGCGCATGGTGAATATCTGGTCGGTTGTTGATTTGCCAGGCCTTTCACACAATACTCTCTATAGAATCTTATACGCGATGTTGAGGAGGCCTACTTAAATTCAATTGTTGGGCATGCTTTCGTCCGACCATATTCTACAAAGAAGCTGTTGCATGCTCCTTATCAGTTCTTCGCCGCCGGCTTTGAATAGCTCGGCCGGCAATCCATCGGCCCCCGTTGTTGTTCTTCAGACGGGTAATTTTCCCTCCATAATTTTAATATTCTCTGGGCAGCGGTTACTAGATCACCTCTGGAGGTTCTACAAGAGTATGCTACGCTCTTAAAACCATCTGTTAGTCGCCGTATCTTTTCGAACCCCTGTCAGCTAGCTTGTCAAGCTCTACGTTTCTCACGCATTTCTCTTGTTTTGTCTGCAAATTCGTCTCGCTTATCTCTTCAATTCTAGGTATCTATCCCTTCCCCACGTGTTGTGGTCGATTGTCACGTTGCGGGTAGGCAGTCTGGTTTCTCTCCGCTTTTTGAAACCATATTTCGGGCTCCAGCGAGTCGATCAGCTTCAACCCATTTGGGGATGTTTCCTAGTGGAGGCTGAATTTACCGACAGTTGTGCCGAAAAATACCTTCCTTGCACTCCCTGGCGTTAAAGTCGCCAGGCACGATTTTGACATGGTGGCGGTGGCAGCTTTCCTATGTGCGCTGCAAACGCTCACAGAAAGCATCTTTGGTCACATCGTCCTTATCTCCCGTGAGGGCGTGGGCGCAAATCAGCGATATGTTGAAGAACTTCGCTTTGATGCGGATTGTGGCTAGACGGTCATCCATCTTGGTGAATGCCAGGAGTCGGTGACGGAGACTCTCTCTTACCACAAAAGTCACACCGAATTTGCGCTTCTTTAGATGACCACTGTAATTTGGACGGCGTTGATGTCTGTTTTTACAAGGACGTCAACCAGCTGGGCAGCGGAATCTTCCCAATTAAGGGACCGTTTCGCCTTCAAACGGATATTATTTGGCTACCCAGAGATTACTTGGTCTAGGACCGGAAGGAAGTCGTGAGCTGCTTGAGAACTTTTCTCACTTACAGTACCAGTTACCAACAGTACTACCTGGGGCTAAGAAGAAATTTCTATCCTTACCTCTGGTGGCATTTCATCTAGTGGTTATGAAATAATTGGTGTCAAAGTGGTGCTATCACTACGATTTTCATATTCAATGATAGAAAGTTAACTGCGTGCTTTGATAAAATAATGATCTCCGATAGGGCAAAACACCTTTGCGGCACAACAATGGCTCTGTAAATGTTACGGAAAGTCTGTTACAGCATTTATAAAGGTCATGTACTGGTTCGCTGAAATTCGACGTTACCGTAACAGCATAACTTATTTAACCTGTTCAAAAAAACCACAAGAGGAGTATCATTAAAAAATATTGCAAAAATTCATAAAATTTTGTTAGGCGAGTGTAAAATGGTATTGAACGCTCTTACTTATTAACATAAAGGGCTTTAAAAAAACGAGGAGGATATGTTATTCACGAATAACATGCACGCGATGGGTGCACCCCATTTAGAGCATCGATTAAACAGACACGTGTTTCAAAGAACAATATTTTAAACATGGATACATTCTGATTCCAATCCACTAAATCGTTTTTGATGTTTGAGACTTTTCCAAAGCACCTGAACACTCGATAGACGGCAAGGGTTTAGTTCAGACGTTTTCTTCTGGATATTACAAACTTTGGGGCAAACTTAAGAGGTATGGCAACAATAGAATTTTTTAAAAATCGTTCTTTCTTTTTGGTGTTTGGCGCCAATTGGAGATTCCAAGAGTAGCCAGGTCATCCTTCATCTGTTCTTTCCAACGGAGTGAAGGTCTTTCTTTTCATCTGCTTCTGTTGGTTGATACTTCGTCAAGACTTTCAGAGCTGAAGTGTTTTGGTTCATTCGGACGACATGACCTAGCCAGCGTAGCCGCTCAATGTCGTCGAATAACTCGTATAGATCATCGTTCCATCGAATGCGATACTCGCCGTGGCAAACTCGCAAAGGACCATAAACTTTCCATAGAATTTTTCTCTCGAAAACTCTTAACGTTGACTCACCAGATGTTGTCATCGTCCATACCATGGAATAATGTGTGACTTATAGAGTTTGATCTTTGTCCGTCGAGTGAGGACTTTACTTCTCAATTGCCTACTTAGTCCGAAGTAGCACCTGTTGGCAAGTGTTAGTCTGAGTTGGATTTCGAGGCTAACGTTATTGTTGGTCTTAATACTGGTTCCAAGATAAACGAAATTAGCTACGACTTCGAAGTTATGACTGTCAACATTGACGTGGGAGCCAAGTCGCGAGTGCGACGACTGTTTGCTTGATGACAGGAAATATTTCGTCTTGCCCTTGTTCACTACCAGACTCATTTGCTTCGCTTCCTTATACAGTCTGGAAAAAGTAGAACTAACGGCGCTGTTGTTGAAGCCAATGATATCAATATCATCGGCGTACGCCAGCAGCTGTACAGTCTTATAAATTGTTGTCTTTATTCAGATATTTATGGAGCTCGAATTATTTTCTCCAGCAATAGATTGAAGAAGTCGCACGATATGGAGGCGCCTTCTCTGAAACCTCGTTTGGTATCGGAGGGCTCGGAGAGGTTCTTTCCGATCCTGACAGAACTTTTGGTGTTGCTCAACGTCAGTTTACACAGCCATATTAGTTTTGCGGGGATACCAAATTCAGACATCGTGGCATAAAGGCAGCTCCTTTTCGTGTGTCAAAAGCAGCTTAGAAATCGACGAAGTGGTGGTGTGTGTCGATTCTACTTTCACGAGTCTTTTCCAAGATTTGGCGCATGGTGAATATCTGGTCAGTTGTTGATGGAAGGAATCAATATTTTCAAATATCCGTACGTACTTCTATGGCTATTCTCTTGTAGACTAACGACGATTTTTTTACAGTTATGGATGTTAAATGTCCCTCCGAGGCGCGTTTAAATAAAATGATTAATGACACATCGCACGATTTCTTTATTATAGTCAACAAAATTAACCGAAAAACAAATTTTTCATCAGCTTGAAGTGCAACCTTGATAAATGTTTCATTAACTCTGTGAAATAATGAATCTGCACTTGATTTGGTACCCGCTACAGTGGCCATACCCCTTAATATACCCTGTAGAGGGTAAAACCGTTATTCGTTTTTCAACCGATTGGACTATCACAGTTATGTTAAGTACTTTTCACTCCATATAGTACAATGACTGCTCGGAACATGAGATTTAGGAGGCCACTTTGAGAGTATACATAAACTTCGGTACCCGAAATCAGCCCTACCTTTCTTGTATATAAGCAAAATTAAAAATTGGAATAAAGAGTTTCACTTTTTATTTACAAAAATATTTTAGCGCACTTATGGTATTACCTGTATATTAATATATTATGTAGGTGAGTATGCATTTGCGTATATAAATAGTCAATATTCACACATTTACACTTTTCTAGAACACCGAATGATTAGCATAGAGTTTAGCGCACGCTAACATTGCGCGCTAAATGAACTAACAAGCGTTTTGTATTGTTAAATGAAGCAACAACAAAATACTTATCCATTATATAATATCCGAATCGCACAAAAAGTGTTCGTAACATGTAAACGAGGTGAACAA
This sequence comes from Bactrocera neohumeralis, assembly GCF_024586455.1. NCBI lineage: Eukaryota > Metazoa > Arthropoda > Insecta > Diptera > Tephritidae > Bactrocera > Bactrocera neohumeralis. Next base: position 41,879,849 of record NC_065920.1, on the reverse strand, counting down.
TTAACAAATTTTGTGCCCAACCTAATCCGTATTAGTGAATATATGCAAACGAAATCATTGGCAAGTAATTGCTAACAAATTGCTACAATGTTCATACGACAACCAAACAAAGCACTCATATGCATATATGTATGTATATGTGCATATAAACATATGTATGGCTTTGTATGTATGTATGAGTCAGAAACGCTGGTGAAGCTTGAGCTACTGACTGGTCCGTCTATTTGGCTTGCGATTCATTATGTGGAAACATGGTGAAAAAGTTTACAAGAAATATCCAGCAAGTAACAACAAATACATCTGTATATGTGAATGAACAAATGTAAGCGTTGTAAGTAAGTTACAGACAACTGCCACAAATGGTGGCAGGAATGTGGCAAAAACCGCACACTAACTAAGCAATAAACGTTACAGCAGGCAAAAAGCAGAATAAATGCGGTCTTAAGTTCGAGACATACATATGTATGTATGTGTACACGCATAGATGACTTTGAGATCAGTATTGACTTGGAAATTTTATGCATTTCTGAATCTATGCTTGAATGATCGTTGGCTAGCACAGTGGTGTAATTTACTAAAATATTAAATAATTTATTGTGACTAAGAAAAAGGCAAAATAGATCCCTTAATAAAATAATTTTTTGAATAAGCTACAACTGCTTATAAATACCATATACCGCTATGAGCAAAAAAATAGTAAGATTTTGTTCATAATTTTAAAATTCTTCATTTATTATTCAAAATCTATGTCGTGCCCTTAAAGTAATCCGCTTTGCCCCCAATACACTTGGGTCAACGTTTTTTTCAATCCTCGAAACAGTTGGTAAAGCCAATTTCTGGAATAGCCTCAATGCGCGTAGCGATTCACGTATACTGTCTTTAATTACTCAAAACGGTTTCAAAACGGCAGTTGCTGAATAGGCAAAAATCACACAAAGATAAATCTGGTGAATACGGTGGTTGCGTCACGATATTAGTCGAAAATTTGGCGAAAAACTCACGAAGAATCAATGCAGTATATGACGGTGCATTATCGTGGTGCAAAAAGCAAGTGTTGTCGGCCCATAATTCCGGCCTACTTTTACGAATAGCTTCACGCAAATGGCGCATAATACTCAAATAGTTGTTGACAGTTTGACCGGTCGGAAGCAATTCGGAGTGCACCATAGCTCGATAATCGAAGAAAACTGTCAACATAGCCTTGATTTTTAACCTAATTTGACATGGTTTTTTGGCTTAGGGTCACCTTTGCCGCGATATTCGGCCGATTGATCGTCTGTTTCCGGGTCATAATCATGGATCCAAGACTCATCGTTGGTAATAATACATTTCATGACATTCTGGTAGAGAAGGCATTGTTTCACAGACGTTAACGCGATGCTGTTTTTCGAAAAAGTCTAGTGATTTTGGAAAAAGTCGTGCTTTAATTTTTCGTAGGCCCAGAAGATTTTTCAAAATGGTTTTCACTGATCCTTCCCATATTCCAACGATGCCAGTAAGAACTCTAACAGGAAAAAAATAGGACTAAGTCGATTTTAGAAAATTCAATACACCAATCGTTACAATTCTTTAAAACCTTTCAAATTAGGCTCCTTTTGCAGCGCTGCCATCGCGATGTCCAAGCATTGAAGGCGTCACAGAAAGCATTCTCCGGAATGGCCTTGAGAGCCGAGGTGCATGCTGCTTGGATCTGTCGTCTCAGAATGCTTGCCTGTCAGGCAAGGAAACAAAAAAAGTCCGGAGAGGCCACATCTGGGCTGTAGGGCGGCTGCGGAAGCGTTGGGATGCCGGCCTTGGGTTAGGTAGCTGTTCACAAGAAAGGCGGTGTGAGCCGAAGCGTTGTCGTGGTGCAACTTCCAATCGGCTGCGATGTCTTGTCGGATCCGATTGACCCTTCGTCTGAGTCTCTTAAGGACTTCCACGTAAAATTTGGAATTGACGGTTTGTTCAGGAGGAACAAATTCATGATGGACGATGCCTTTGATGTCACAAAAGACAACGAGCATCGAGCATGCTTGATCATTTCAAAGTCTCCCTCACAGATTTTCCGAGTTTCACACAAAATTTACATAATCGCGTACCTCTGCTCTAACGAACGCTGCATTTTCGGCTTTCATCACTCACAGAAACACGTCACGTGAAAATGTGTGTCTAGCCGCTCGTTCGTTAGCTAGGAACGGCCTCTACCGAATCCAGACTCCGAAGTACAGTCGCGGAGGAAAAAAATCAGTCCTATTACTTTCCGGACAAACTCTGTACATTGCTGTTGAATCATAACAAATTCAAGCCATTGTTGAAGTGGTAATGAAAAATGGATCACTTACGAGAACATGAACTAAAAACGGTCCTGGAATGTATTGCTATATGTTTGGTAGGATTTGCAGGGAACTATCAACAATGAGATCTTTTGATGCAGTATTGTAACAATCAATAGGAAGGGAATTGTGTTCCACCAGGACAACACCAGGATAACACACATCGATAATGACTCGCCAAAAGCTCCAGAAAATTGTTTGAAAAGTTCTAATGCGTCTTTCTTATAGTCCGAACTTGGTACCTAGTGATTAATACCTGTTCCTGTCTGTGGCGAATAGTTTCGCTGATTGGAAATTCACTTCAAGTCTAGCTTGTGAAAATCATGTGTAAAAGGGAGAGAATTGAATTCAATAATTTTTTTTTTCTTCTTAATTATAACTTTCAAAGGGTTAGAGGTAAATTAAGCGCTTATAAGGCCTTGAGAAAGAACGTGGTTTGGGTGGTTTGGTGCCTATTGACTGTTGGCTAAAATTTGTACTAGTATGTGTTTACAATATGTTACATTTTCCTAAGACATCCGAACAAATATAAAAGTTCAACGCCGAAATCTGCGAATGCCCAAAGAAATCGAAAGAAAAAAGAGTGGGAAATCGCCAAGTGAGCAAACAGAAAGAAGTGAGAGAAATAAGGAAACCGCCAAACTCGAAAAGAGCACGCAGGCCAACAAAATGCCGCTTTTCTACTTGAGAGTATGAGTAAGCTGATTTTTTTTTTTTGCTGCTTTTGATATTATTACTTTGTTGTTGTTGTTCCTGTTGGCGATGGTGTGCACATTGGCGCCCACGAGTATGAAATGTTGCTCCCTCTGTGCGCCATAAATAATATTTTTTCGCATAAAATATGTTATCCGATTTTCATGGCATGCCGAATAGCGGCAATATTTCATTTTTTATTACCTTTCGCTCTATGCCTGTAAGAGTGAGAGTGCGAGTGTGAGTGTAAGTTGCAGTGTATGTACCACCGTACGCTCATACATTATTGCCGGTTACCTTTGCATAGTGAAAAAAGAAATATTTGTGTTCATGCCACTAACATCCTCGCCAGCTCAACGCGCAGTTATTCATGTCATATTTTCTTACAATCCGCTCAAAATGTAACACCACCCCTTCAACCCATACACAAACACATGTATCAGCGCCCACAAAAACCGTTAAATAGGAAACGCACACATTCATAGTATTCTTGTATCTTGTTTCGAACACCTCTATAACAACGCGCCTAAATGTATGCAAGTGAGTCGATATTTTTTACATTATTGTCCAGTACTGCGAAATGTTTGTCAATGGCGAAGGTTTTCAATCAATTCATGATTTTAAAATACACATAATTAACTGGACCTTGTCTGCAGAAAATTACGTGTTAAGAGGTAACTGATTGATAACACAAAAGAAATGAACATATTGAAGCCTGCAGCAGTTGCAGTGACAAATAAAATATGTAAATTCCAAGAAAAAGAAGCGAAAAAGATGACATGTCTTTCCAACATCATTTATTCAGATCTGCACAGTAGAATGGTCATAAGTTTAGAATAGAAGATCTTTGAAGTCTACAAAATTAGATTTCTACTAAACTAACATCTCCTTTAGAACTACAGGCGTAAATGAAAAAAATTCTGTCTATGTATCGGGAGAACATCGGATAAATAACTCACTCTCCGAAATTAAATCTCTACTAGTTAAAAAAAATAGTATTCCAATTATGATACCAACAATAATCCAATAATAATCAATATATTGTATCGGTATTCACACAACTTTTAAGTTATTTAATTACTGTTTTCTGCCAACACTGAAATCAGTTTATTGTATTTCCCAACAGATGGTGCTAAATAAAAGCTTTACAATTACTGCTTGCGAAAAACTGCAGGTTTTTTATCAAAGACATAAATCATCGCTTTTCGGTCACCTGATTAATTTCGCTATTACTATTAATTATATCTGGCAACATTGGGAGCTAATTTTAAGCTGTCAAAAGTTGTTAAATTGTCCAGCTGAAAGGAGAAATTTTTAAAAGATTGTGCCTTATCAATAAAAGATATGACAGTTCAACGCCAGTAATATTCGATTAGTTAATGAATATTAACGTGTATTCTTGCCGGTTAATAGTGCTCGGAGTTCTTTTGATTTAATGCTGATAATATAGAAAAGTTGAAATAAAAAGACGGTGTTTGTTTTGCTATTGGGAATAAATTGGTCTAACTAACTTTCTTTAACATACATATTTCCACAATGAGCGAAGAATCTTCAAAGAAAAAACAAAAAACGTGCCTTCAAGTTGCAACAAATGTTTCTGAACAAAAACACAATGTAACAAGAGAGCTCAGAGGCAATAGCTTAGGTTTATGTCGTGGCTTTCGAGGATGTACCATTTGGCTCACTGGTCTGAGCGGCGCTGGCAAAACATCCATTGCATTTGAGTTAGAAGCTTATCTAGTATTACGTGGCATTCCAGCATATGGACTTGATGGTGACAACATACGCACGGGATTAAATAAAAATTTGGGTTTTACACCAGCTGATCGTCAAGAAAACATACGAAGGGTCGGGGAGGTGGCAAAATTATTTGCTGACAGTGGAGTGATTGCGATTTGCAGTTTTGTTTCACCGTTTGCTGAAGATCGCGATTTAGTTAGAAAAATTCATAAAGAAGCCGATTTAAAATTTTACGAAGTTTTTGTGGATACTCCATTGTCGGTATGCGAGTCTCGTGATGTAAAGGGTCTTTATAAGAAAGCACGAGAAGGTGTAATAAAGGGATTCACTGGAATAACACAGGATTATGAAAAACCTGTACAACCTGAGCTTGTTATTAACACTGCCGGATTTACTATAAAAGAATCTACACAGCTAGTAATAAATCTTCTGCAAGAAGAGGGAATAATTCCAAAAAGTAAGGCAAATTCAAATGAAATCGAAGAATTGTTTGTAGAACCAAAACTAAAAGAATCACTTCTGCATGAAGCAAAATCATTACATTCGATCCCTTTAACCGATGTAGATCTGCAGTGGGTTCAAGTTTTATCGGAAGGATGGGCACATCCGCTAAAAGGTTTCATGAGAGAAGATATTTTTTTGCAGACAATACATTTCAATTCAATTGCTACTGACGACGCCACAACTCGTAAAAATCAGTCAGTTCCAATTGTTTTGGCAGTGACAGAGGACATAAAAAATAAACTAGATGGCGTATCGTCTGTGGCGCTTACATATAAAGGCAACCCGGTGGCCATTATGCGTAAGCCAGAGTTTTATTTTCAACGTAAAGAGGAGAGAGTATCACGTCAATTTGGCACAAGTCATGAAGACCATCCATATATCAAGATTATTGCTCAGGGTGGAGACTATTTGGTCGGCGGAGACTTGGAAGTTTTAGAACGAATACGTTGGAATGATGGTTTAGATCAATACAGATTAACACCAAACGAATTACGAGCAAAATTTAAAGAAATGGGAGCGGACGCAATCTTTGCATTTCAATTAAGAAATCCAATTCACAATGGTCACGCACTACTAATGCAAGATACAAAACGTCAATTAATTGAAAGAGGATTTAAGAAACCAGTTTTATTGCTGCATCCCCTTGGGGGTTGGACAAAAGATGATGATGTCCCCTTGCCCGTAAGAATTGCTCAACACCAAGCAGTACTTGATTCTGGAGTTTTAAAAGCAGAAGACACTATATTAGCTATTTTCCCCTCACCAATGATGTACGCTGGGCCAACTGAAGTGCAATGGCATGCAAAAGCAAGAATGAATGCAGGGGCAAATTTTTACATTGTTGGTCGGGACCCAGCAGGTGTACCACATCCTAATAAAACACTTTACCCTGATGGCAATCTTTTTGATGCGACACACGGTGCGCGAGTGCTAAAAATGGCACCTGGTTTGGACACTATAGAAATATTACCCTTCCGAGTAGCTGCATATGACAAAAGCAATTCACGCATGGCTTTCTTTGATCCAAGCCGTAAAGACGAATTCGAGTTTATATCAGGTACCAAAATGCGTACATTAGCCAGAACGGGACAGTTACCGCCTAATGGATTCATGGTGCCGGAAGCGTGGAAAATATTATCGGAATATTACCAGTCGTTATTAAGCCAGTAAGGGTTAGTTTTTTTACAAATATTAGCAAAATTATACAAAATCATATACCTACATATGTATGTATTTATGTACGTTTATATACCCTCTATGTATTTTAAAAGTTTTTAAATTATACTTTGAAAGTGTCAATCTTTTTAACTTAATTATTTTTTAGTAAAAATGCATAAATTATTTATATTCCTATGTCTAAATACTACTTTTATGATTGTAAATCATATAGTAATATATGTATGTAGCTCCCAGCGACAAATTTATTTGAACTTCCTTAGTAATATTGCTAGAAAAATAACTACATTTCATTTGTTAATGTAAACTTTTTTTTACTTATGACCCATGTCATACGATTGAAAGTGGTTACTTTTCGATCCGTTATTTCTTAAGCTGGAAAATTTTGGTAGCTAAACCTACTTATTTTTTTATATAAATGCGTATGTACTTTGAATTTAGTTATAAGTAACAATGTTTGTTAGATTATGTGTTAAGCTCAAATTTATTTACATTTTTTTCTTGATTTTGTGCCTTTTTTATGTTATATTATACTTGTATTAATAAAAAAAAACGTTAATCTTATATTGCGCAACCAAAAATTTGTTTTTGCTGTACCTAACGGTATTACAATCCCAACGCGTGTCTTTAAAATATGTAAAATGTTTTAAACTGGTTTTTAGAAGAAGAAGGTAAGTTCTATAAATACGTAGTACAAACGTAGTAGTAGCATTGACACTTTCATACCGATGTAAACATAACGAAAGGCTAACTATGTAATATGTATCCAAGCATAGCAACTTAGTTTTAGTCTTTTCTACGAAAAGTTATAACTTCTTTGCAAAGAAATTTATGGCCAACGATAACACAGTAAATACGTTAGCGTTACTTTTTAGTGTGAAATTTTTATGCGTATTCATAAACAAACTATAACGCTAGTATATATTTCTGTAATTAAAACAACATTAGTTGTTTTTTCTCGACATCATGTTGCTTCTTATGGCCACTTAGCCTAGATGGGGCTCTATAACATACATACATACATACATACTTACATATATGCAAACTTTCCATTTGATCGTGTAGCCGAACCTGTATATAAAATCTAAAATTCTCATGTTATTTACATGGGTAAAGAAATAAGATTTCGTAAAGTTTAAATTTAAAATAAAGAGTTTGTCTGAAACTTCAGAGAGCGTTTCCAAAAAATTAGCTTGGGAAATAAGGAACATCCTAATGTATTATATATAAATATGTATGTACGCTCTTTGCAAAATACTTTCCAAAATGACGTTAAAAATATGCTAAACTTCGAACATTATTAAAAAAAATAAAAAATGATTTTCTAGTTAACCTATCATCCTCAACTCTCTCCAAACTCGTTATCAATAACAATTATATTGACCAAAACAGAAATAATAAGTAAGGAGGGGCTAAATTCAGGTGTAACCGAACATTTCATACCCTTGCAACTTGAAGGGTTCAAAGTCGGGGAAATACCATGCGTAAGGTTTGTTAGTTATATGGAGTCTAGGGCAAGTTTTCACCCCATTTTAGATACAAAGATACACTGTTATTTGAAAAATACGCTCCCCCAATTTCATTAGAATAACTCCCACATTGGCCGATATATGTATGTAGTATAAAGTCAACTAGAAGTTTGCCCAAATTTCAACAACATATCTCACAAATAGGCCAATATTTTTGGCAAAAAGTCAGCCATAAGCACCATTGACTTGGAAAACAATCCAAGTCAAATTTCGTGAAGGTATCTCGTCAAATACTAATCATGCTGATCATTATGTATATATGTATATTATAGGGTCTCCGACGCTTCTTCTAAAGGTTACAAACTTCGTATAGGGTATATTATACAAATAATTCGTGCGCAAATTCCTATGACTAATTAGTAAAATTATATTATGTTTATAATTTTGACTTTTCAACGTTTTCGTTCTTATGTATGCCGTATGTACGTACATATGTACGTCGAAAGTAAGAATGAAAATCGAAAACTATATTAAGTTAAACTAATCAACGAATTTGTGCCAACAACTGTATGTATAACTATATGCAGGTATGTGCATAAGTATGTAAATATGCGCTGGAGATAAAGGTTTAACATTTGAACAACTGCTCGTAATGAATTCTATCTGCTAAGTGTGTATATAAGTTTGTATATATTGTTTCTATAACAACAATTGTATATATGCATATATTACTAACCCAAATTATTGTTGATTTTTTATCGTTTACGTTTTTAAATAAATATTATTTTAAATCCACACTATCTACCTTTTCACTCACTATTAATTTTTAATGTTTATTTCAATGATCAGAGAAATGAAATGCTGAGAAAAAATTGAATTAAGCATCGTCATACATACATACATACATATGTAGGTATACAACAATGCATAGTGAGTACTTGATATTCTGTATGTATGAATATTAGTTTAAATGTATTGGAAAACATCAAAGATTTATCATTTTCATTAACCGCAAGTTATTTAGCTCATGCTTCCCTTGACTTTGCTTTGGTATGTTGTAATATGATTGTATGAAAAATTATGACCAGCAAAACTAATTTTGATTTCCTGGCAAAAAAATTCGATTTTTTTATATCTGAAGCAGCTACGTTTACATTTTTTTTAAATTTAATGCATTATGTAAAGGTTTCAAAATAACAAACACATTCCATAATTTTGCTGACAATGTAATGCTAATGAAGAACGAAATTCGGGGAACCAAGTAAGGAAGACCTAAGTTCGGGTGTAATCGAATGTTTCCAATTATTGAGATTGTAATGTTGCTTTGGACAGTAATAATCTGTGTCAAAGTTCGTGAAAGTATTTTTTCAAATAAAAGTTTTCCAACCATGGACTGGACTTTAATCGATCACTTAATATGAATATCGTTGGTTCTGACAAATGGGCACCTTCTTGGGGAGAAAAAGACGAAAGCAAAATTTCAGTTCGACATTTAAAAAAACTGGGGAACTACGTTATGTATCAATAAACAGCTAGACATGGCTTATTCATCTCAGCTCGTAACGATGATATATATACATTTTAAAGGCTCGCCGACATTTTCTTCCGGTTATTACAAACATCGAGACAAACTTAATGTTCTGGTATTGTAAAATGGATCCATTACAACAACACTAAATGCAAAAAATTGTGTGTGAAACCTGGCCGAGCAACCATATTGACGGCAAAGCCGAATATCCATGGCGAAAAGGTGGAATGAGAAAGGATTGCAGTATTGCGAGCTTATAACAAGGGATAAAACCCTTTTTGAGGTATGCCGAAAAATGCACGGAATTCGCGACTAGACAAGAAGCAATAATTCTCCATCATAACAACGCTGCAAGGCCGATTAAAAACTATTTTAACAGTGGCTATCAGTGGTTCAGACTCACCCGACTAACATTTCTCTTCTAGCTACCGTTTGTGCCGGTCGAGGCAGAACGCCTTCATTGGAATGAGGTTAAGAACAGGGTACAAAAGTAGGCTTCTTTACTAATTCTTGACTTTCATGCTGATGCAGTTCTTTTAAGATAGAGTCCACAAATTACCAGAAAGGAAAGAAGAACTTGTACTCAGCAAGTTTGAACGATTTAGCTTTAGATTGTGAGATACATAAGTATGTATGTATGTATATACATATGTTATATACATTTCACGCCCGCCCTAGAAACCTTTCGTACTTCCTAATTTGATTCAAAATCTTCTAATTTTTACTCAATTTAACCATTTGGTCAAAGAAACTATTGTACTTTATTACAACACGTTTCGAGAGTATGAAAATTGAAGAAAGCGAGAAAATCGAGAACAAACAATGAAGTAGTTCTTAATGTTAGAAATAGGTTCGTTGAACTTTGTAAACAAGCCTAAGGCACTAAAAACCATAAGTGGTAAAACATGCCACAAAGATCATCAAGAAGCGTGTTAAGCAAACGTACAGTCATCTGTGTAAGCAGAAATCTATCTTAGCTTAGCCAAGATACAACAGCTTCCAACTCATAACACACATAGACCTAAATACATACTTGAGTATGTAGTATGTATGTATGTGCCCATTCTTTTTTGCATGCAATTATTGAGCTAACTTATTAGCCGTCTTCGACACGCTACTTTTCTGCCCGCCATATTTGATTCTTGTAAAAAAATTTACATACATACATATGTATGTAAAAAAAACAACATTCAGTATACATTCAGTATAATAGAATATACGACTTTTTTAAAGTGTAATATAATATATCATAACCACAGCGATTCCCGCTTTGGGAATATATTTTGATACCAAAGCCAAACTTATCCTCAGCCTTCAAGAGACAAATGCAATGCTTTTATTTTTCTCGCTAAGGTGCTATTGCCGTTCTTAGCATTGTGTTCGTGAAAAAAATATACCGGAAATATTTTTTGAAGAGAACTGCAATAAGTAGTATATATTTCTGAGAATCCAAAGAACTGGATGGCACACATTTCGCCAAGATTAGCATATATTTACGACTATTACAGAGCAATTAAATTTAGCCGGTTGACAAGAAACATAAAAAATTGCCAACAGAAGCAAACACCTACTACTTTGTGACGTTCAAAGTGAAATGCTGATTATGAAATTCTTCTTCCTACGAGTTTGTTTCAGTAATGTTGTGGCGTAGCTAGGGGGGCCGAAGGGGGCTGTCGCCCCGGGCGCAACGTCTTGGGGGCGGCAAAACGATCTTCGCTGTTTTTTAATATTCAGAAAAATGCTTCAACAAATTTTTTTGCAAACTTTGTTATAAAAGATAGAGCTGTACACTCACATTGTAATAATCTGAATAACAATGAAAAATATTAATTTTTACTCTCTCTCTTCAGTCTTTGAATTTGTCTCATATCTTTTGGCTTATTCTTAAAAATAGTGATAGAACTTAAAAATGCACTTTTCTAGCTTTGATCGCTGCAAAATCACATATCATATCATTGTAATTTAAAGTTGAAGCAGTTTCACATTCTATTGAGAAAATCGCAAGATTGGACAGTCTACTCCGACACATGGTCGACCTCAAGTAAGATTTAATGAATTTAAGTTTGCTAAAAGATCTTTCACAAGATGCAACTGATACAGGTATAGTCAGTAGTATTCTTAAAGCTGTCGCTAACGTCTTGCAGGCTTCCAGTCCCATTGAAGAAATGTATAATAAAACTTTTTCTGGCGAAAATCCAATTTGTTCTTCGTTTTTCTTTGCTCTCTTTAATAAAAGTAGGACGTCTTGGATGTCACTATATAAATTTTTCTTATCCAAGTCATCTGGATAGGATTCGGCAAGTTGCTGGTTCTATAATTTGTTCAAAATCACAAAGAAACCCAAAACAGTCATTAAGATTTTCCAAATTTGTGAAACGGGTGGATATTTCCATTGATAGCTTATCCAGAATTTCGATCATACTGCGCCATATACAGGTACATATACATATACAGGTTTTATCACAATAAATTATTGTACTTTTTGTCAGATCTTTGAGTGTTTTTCTAAATGAATTTTGCTAAAAATGTGACTCAAAGTGATTTTTCATAATGTTTTTGAGGTTAATCGAATTCGTGAAAATTCAAGATTTTTAGTAGCTATTTTCGTGCCTTAACCTGGATAAAGGGGGGCAGCAGAACATCCTTGGCCCCGGGCGCCCGAAGTTGTAGCTACGCCACTGTGTTGTTATCAACTTTTTTTCTTCTCCAACGAGATTCGCCCCTACATAACCGGAAATAACTGGGCTTAACATCCGTCCAAGAGTTGTCAACTCGGCAATTCCATTACAAAACTATTTTATGAAAGTTGTATGCAGGTGTCATAGTAACTTTTTATACTCTTGCAGCATGTTGGTACAGGGTACAAAGGTTTTGTTAACCTAACGGTTGTTTGTATCACCTAAAGCTAATCGAGCTAGATATAAAGTTATACGTATACAAATGATCAGTATGATGAGACGAGTTGAATTCCAAGTGACTGTTCAACCGTTCGTCCGTCAGTCTATCTATCTGTGCAAACTGTAACTTGCGTAACAATTGAGATGTCTTGGTACACGGAACACGAGTTCGTAAGTGGGCGTAACCGGACCACTGCCACACTCACAAAATGTCATTAAATGAAAACTTATAAAGAATCTAAGCACTAAATTAAGTACAGGGCTGCAATTTATCACAGGGAGTCCTATTGGAAAGAGGCACCTATGGCTAAAAAAATGGACGTGGTCCCGCCCTCTAAAAGGTTTATTGTATTTATCTCCCAAACCATTCAAGCTAAAACAACCAAATTCGCTCAGAACAAATTGCATAAGCACCTCTACCTACACTGTAAAAATGGATGATAATCCCGCATACTGCATGTGTACTGGGACCTTTAGTTGACTTTTTACTGAAAATATCGGCCAACGTGTGAGATATATAATCGAAATTTGGAGAGATTCTTTTCTGATAGTAGTATGTCTGGAAAGGGTTAAATCGGATCAATACTTCCATTGCCAAGTTTTTCGAACTTCTGGGTGACTTATACCTCATATATGTTTTTTATTGTAACTGTATATAAGGAAATAAGCCTCTGCAAAAACAACGTTAAAATCAGATTGATTGAATTTTGTAGTTTTCTTTATAAAGGCATAAGGACATTTGATTATTAACGATAGCGATTAGGGCGAAAGAATAGAATACAAAAGAAAAGAGAAAAGATAAAGTACAGAGAAATTCCCTTGTTGTTTTGTGTTGATCCCAAATTAAGAAAGAAAATGCGACAATTCGATCATTCGTATTAACAGGCTCACTTATGTCCAAACCGTAAAGCGGAAGAGCGGCCAGATCACGCCGCAGGAGCTCCCAGCTCCCAAAAGGATGAGGGGCGGCAGCACAAAGGATGAGGGATGAGGATGCTGTTAAAGGCATCCGCATGGCTGTACTTCCTTAAAACTACCCGGCGGAGTCGCTCGGATCGGAGGAGCTTACCGTGCTCCAGGACCTCCTCATGGAAGAGGTATTCAGAGGGAATAAATACGCGGCGTCCTTCCTTGGGGTGGAGTTTAAAGGAGGTATGCTGCAGGTGGACTGCAAGTACGAGATGTCCGTCAACTGTCTGCGGGAGTTCGCCCCAAAGCTGGAAGGCTGGAAGGGTCCCGTCCTCTATGCGAGGACTTGCCAATCATGCATAGCATGACAATGTTCCTCCCCCGTTGCGGGGACAAGCCCTATGAGTTCGACCTAGGTCTGGTGAAGAGCCAAAACCTGGGCCTCAGTACCGCAGCTTGGCGCGTCGTCAGCAGCAAGATGGAAGAAATAGGAGATATGAAAGGTTGGAGACTGTACTTGCACATAGACGAAGAGTCGTACAAGTACGTCCGAGTAGCGAGCTTCCGCCTGTTTTACAGGTTCAGCACGGTGGTCATGCGGACCCATAAGCCCGCAGCCACCGGGAGCAAGGCAGCAGACAAGTCTGCGACTCAACAAAGCAGGAGTATCGTAAAACAGGCAGCGACTGTAACGGCCCCGGAGGTGGAAAGTATGCAGGTGGACGAGGTTGCGAATCAGCCCAGCAAGAGCAGGGCTGGGCAGGCTAAGCCTGCGGCGACCCCCAAAGTTCCTGCTGATAGTTCCTGCGGCAGGGAGCAGAGCTACCCTCCACCCAGTAATTCCTCGAGGGACTAGGAGACCCACTGGATGGCAGCGCGGTTGACGTTGGGGATGAGGATCTGCACCTCCTCAAACCACTATTATAGTGGCCGTCAACACGGAAGTCGCCCAGGTGAACCTGCATTACGCGGCGACAGCTTCAGCTGTCATAACGAGCAGGTTCACAGCGGATAAATTGGGCATCCTGCTGATCCAAGAGCCTTGGGTCCATAGAGGAGAGGTTAAAAGCCTCAAGACGGAGTGCAATAAGGTAATCTGGGATCTATCTAGCGAGAGACCTAGAACTTCCATAGTGGTCCGGAATAATATTGAATTCTTCTGCATTTCAGAGTTCCTGACGCAGGATCTGGTAGCGGTGTAAGCTAGGGACTTCGAAGGCAAGGACTTCGTCCTGGCTTCAGCCTATTTTCCAGGGGAGGCATCCACGGCACCCCCGGAGGTGGTGGAAAGGCTGGTGGAGAACTGCAGAAGATACAGGCCTCCCCTAATTATTGGCTGTGACGCAAGCGCCCACCACTTGGAATGGGGCAGTCCAAACTGCAACGCAAGAGGTGAGTCTCTTTTAGAGTACATATTAGGTAATAGCTTAGCGATAGAGAATGTAAGGTGTGAACCCACATTCATAACCATAAGCAGTAGGGAGGTGTTGCACATCACCTTGAACGATGAGCCCGCGAACGAATTGGTCTCACAATGGAGAGTCTCAACGGAGCCCTCCTTGTCAGGCCACCGGATTGTAAGGTTCACGCTAAAGGTAGAGGTCAGACAACTCCCCCCTAGACGCAACTCTCGGAAGCGAACTGGGATACCTTCAGGGCGATACTAAGTGAGGAATTGAGCAGGGAGGGGCAGACTGATAATAGCGTTTCAGGCACAGGAATTGAGAGTAGGCTGTTACTTATGCTTATCATGGCAGTTGCCCTTTAAAAGTGCCCACAGACAGACGAAGGGGGAGCAGTTTCTACTGCCATACTTGATTCGGCTGCTGAGAGAGAGCCTCGCAATGGCGTACATCCCTGAAGTATGGAGGACAGCGAAGATGATCTTCATACCCAAAGTAGGAAGGAAAGATTACTCATCTTTCAGGCCAATCAGTCTGACTTCTTTCCTACTAAAAACCATGAAGAAGATCGTGGATCATGAAATAAGGTCGAAAGCGCTGAACAGGGCACCCCTGCATGCTACGAGATCAAATCGCTACTAGTGCAGGAGTGCAGAGAACTGCTCAACAGCCTTGCGAAAAGAAACCAGGTGCACCTAATCTGGGTACCAGGTCACAGTAACGAACTGGCTGCTGAACTCGCCCGCTCCGCAGCCCCGGGTCCCCATACCATAAAGGAGCTATTCCGCAAGGAAGGAGTGGGCAAGGAAGAGTATTGGCAACGAACACACGGCATGCGACATGTCAAGTTGCTAATTTGAGGGTACGACTTAAGCAGGTTCAAAGTTGTAATTAACCTCCCCAGGAAAATAACTCAGGCTACGGGTCGCATTTTATACCGGCCACTGGCAGCTGAATATGCATTTGTATAACAAGGGCCTATCTTCTTGCGCTAACTGCCGGTTCTGCGACAGGGAGCCTGAAACACCGGAACACCTGCTGATCGACTGCACAGCAGTCTGTAGACGCAGGATTAAGGCCCTTGGATCCATTTCCTGATAGGGATCGCATCGCTTCACTAGCACCCGGAAAAATATTGGACTTCATCAATGTGCTGGGGCTAAGTGAGTCTTTGTGATTTAGGAGAGGGCACAATAGGCATAAGATCGCGGTACATTCCTCATCTGTAAATCTAATCTAATCTAACAGGCTCATAAAAGACTTACATATAAAATTAACAAAATAATTGCTTTACACTTTTATTAACTAAATTTCAATCATATCTTTCATAAATTTATAATTAACAGTTAAAAAGAGAAATAACTTTGTGAATATATATATATGTACATATATTTAAATATATATGTAATTTTTTTAATGATCCAGATAGAATCTGTGTCGAGTTAGCAACGCGATGCGCTTGTACGTGGTTTCATGCCTTTTAATTTAGATTAACTAAAAGACAATGTTTACTTTTTACAATGTAATAAAATAGAATGCATTTCATATGCAGTAACAATTTATTCTTATCAAGTCAAATTATTTAATTTACTACATATATTTAATCACTAGGTAACTCATAGAACTCCTTTAGCGCCTGCTTAGTTTCCTCCGCATCCGTACTCACAAAACAAAGACCCAAATCTTTATCAGCCACAACCTTTTGCCAGAAATGTTGAAGTTTGCTTTGTACAACTCGAGTTCTTATTTCGCTAATCCAGTTGTTGTAGTCATCAAATGCGTTGAAGTCATAACATTGTTTACGATAAACTGCTAACGATGCTTCCAACTTTTCATAATTTAAGCTCTCTTTTGATTCGAATAGTAATGACCAAATAGTATTGCGCATTTGCTTTGCGTAAACCTGAAATTTTGCATCACGCTCTGTACGATTTTCGATTTTCAAAACAATGCAGTTTATTAGTTGACGAAAATCTTCAGCTGGCGTATCCTCACTAACTCTATCAAAAGTCAGTGTAGAACTGCTATCAGTTGCAGTGCTTGCACCGTTATGAATAAATTCAGCTTTAACCTTAGCAGTTGTGTTTGTTTTGCTTTCCGGTTGGTTTTCTTGTAACGTAAATAAGGATTTTACCACTTTGGCTGCACGCTTTGCGTTCTTCTCACGCATTTCAGGCACTTTCCAGAAGATTTCTACGAAATTTTTATCATCTAACATTTCAGCAAATTGCTCATCGTCTTCACTAGCATTTGATAATATTTTCCTTTCTAAAACATCCAACACATTTTGCTCATAAATGTGTGCCAATGACTCGAAGGGTAAAAGATCGGGGTGATATGTGTCACGTGGCTCATCACACACTTTCGCATTTATAGTCAAGTCCATTGAATCAATTAGATCATCTATGGCAGCAATTTGCTCTTTAGTGCATTCTGTTTTTTGTGTACGAAGGCGAGGGAATTGGAAATACTGATGCTGTGAATGATAGGCTATTTCGACCATTGTAAGGGAGGCGGGCCTGTCGGAATTCAACTGTTAAATTAATTTATTATTTTTATAATTTATAATGGAAAGCTTGCTGCTAAAGAAATTTCATTGCAATATTTAAATGATTAATAAAAAATTTTAAATACCTTATTGGGCAAAAGAACTACCATTTTTGGAGTATTAAATGCAGTGCTAAACACTTTGCAACAAAGCATAGCCATATTTGAATTCGTCATAGCGCGTACTAATGCATCCAATTTCTGCGCTGAAGCATTCATGCCTTTCTGATGCACAATCCAGTATAACGAATCACCACAAAAATACTCTTCCGGTATAGAATTGCGTTTTATAAAACCAACAAACTTTAAGCCTGGTTCATAGCGTTCCTTATTATCTTTCAATGATTCATCATAGGGTATTGGTGTGGAACCCAACATATAACCATCAATGAGTTCCTCCTCAGTAGGCTCAATCTCTGAACCACGTACAAAAGATTTCAATTCACGCGAAATTAGTTCATCATCTTGGCCCCAACACTTCTTTAATTTGATATTGCTTTCATCTTTCATATAAATAATACCAGAAATTTTTATGTTGATCTCTGAACCAATAGTTAGTTTACTATTCCAAACCCACGGACGTTTATTGGTAATTTTGAATATACAACGTTTAGCTTCTTCAAAATTACAAAGCTTCGCACTGCAATTGGTTATCAATTGTAAGGCGTAGTCTTCATTTTTGAGTTGGTTTTTGCTTTTTTTGCCATCTCGAAATATTGCTTTCGGTAAGCCGCTAATTGGATTATCGATGTATTGTATATTCTCTGATCTATTGAAACGTAATGAAAAAGTAAAGCTTATATTCATGTTACACAAAGATAAATTAATAACACCTACATTACGACTAATTCGACTTCTGTTTGGGCCACATTTTGTGCGATAACGTCAAACATATCATAAGAGTTTTTCACATCATTGAAATCGTAGAAGAATAGTATTCTGGATTTTTGGAACTTGAAGCATCTGTACAAATTAAGTGTTTCAGATGTCTTTTTTAAAAGAGAGGCAATTAGTTATACTTACTCTTCACCTCTTTTTATAACTTCCATTGCTACAACTAATGCCTCAAGCCATTCACCATCATCACAAGCATTCTCATTTACAAATTTATAGAAGTTCAAAAGTAATTGCCATGTAGGACACTGTGGCTGCTGATATTGTGTTATATTATTGTAACTATCTGGGAAAACATGCTCATTGACATCGTTGGAAGTTTTTTCAGTACCAAGTAGCACAAATGAAACAAAATCTTTTTTTCCCGCACAAATCTAAAATATATGTAGGTATATGTAATTCTATTTCAGTATTTTTATATTTTTTAATGGAAGCTTACTTTTTCTTTTAAAATTTCTGATACTAATTTCACGGATTTCAATTTCAAATTTTCATTGGCGCACGGTCGAATATCTAGGACGGCAACAACAAATTCCTAATAGTAATAAAAAAAAAATGATTGCTGTCAAAGTTTACAAAATAAGTTATTATAATTACTTTTTTTTATATTTACCTTATTGAATGCCATTTTGCTGACTTTTTGAAAAACAGAAATTTGTTTGTCTAGATTTGTTGTGAAATTTGGCCGCCACAATTTTACAGCTGACAATCAACAAAAGCAGACACCAAAGTCGACAATAGAATGACATCGATGTCAGATCGATTTGAATTTAAAATAATATCGGATAAACGATAAATAAAAATTTAAGTTTCATGTTAATAGAATAAAAATACATTAGGGGTATTATATAGTATAGGGTATAGTGACATATGAATGGCTAATTCGGTCAATTTGTTGTGAATGGCTATTAAGCATGGCTATTGTGAATTGGCGCTCCTTCTGCATACATTTTTAACAAAAAAAAAAAACTGTAACAAATCTTTATAATTTAAATAGAAATAATAAAATCTATTTAAAACTTACCTTCCTCAACAATTTAACGACGTAATATGTCTTTATGTATCGGGTGATTTTTTAAGAGCTTGATAACTTTTTTAAAAAAAAAAACGCATAAAATTTGCAAAAAATCATCGGTTCTTTATTTGAAACGTTAGATTGGTTCATGACATTTACTTTTTGAAGATAATTTCATTTAAATGTTGACCGCGGCTGCGTCTTAGGTGGTCCATTCGAAAGTCCAATTTTTGGGCAACTTTTTTTCGAGCATTTCGGTTCGAAATAGTGTTTGAATTTCTTCGGAAATGTTGTCTTCCAAAGCTGGAATAGTTGCTGGCTTATTTCTGTAGACTTTAGACTTGACGTAGCCCCACAAAAAATAGTCTAAAGGCGTTAAATCGCATGATCTTGGTGGCCAACTTACGGGTCCATTTTTGAGAGATGAATTGTTCTCCGTGAAAGTTTTCCTCAAAATGGCCATAGAATCGCGAGCCGTGCGGCATGTAGCGCCATCTTGACCAATGAAACCACATGTCAACCAAGTTCAGTTCTTCCATTTTTGGCAACAAAAAGTTTGTTAGCATCGAACGATAGCGATCGCCATTCACCGTAACGTTGCGTCCAACAGCATCTTTGAAAAATACGGTCCAATGATTCCACCAGCGTACAAACCACACCAAACAGTGCATTTTTTCGGGATGATGGGCAGTTCTTGAACGGCTTCTGGTTGCTCTTCACCCCAAATGCTGCAATTTTGCTTATTTACGTAGCCATTCAACCAGAAATGAGCCTCATCGCTGAACAAAATTTGTCGATAAAAAAGCGGATTTTCTGCCAACTTTTCTAGGGCCCATTCACTGAAAATTCGACGTTGTGGCAGATCGTTCGGCTTCAGTTCTTGCACGAGCTGTATTTTATACGGTTTTACACCAAGATCTTTGCGTAAAATCTTCCATGTGGTCGAATAACACAAACCCAATTGCTGCGAACGGCGACGAATCGACATTTCACGGTCTTCAGCCACACTCTCAGAAACAGACGCAATATTCTCTTCTGTACGCCCTGTACGCATTCGTTTGGTTGGTTTAATGTCCAATAAAGTAAACTGAGTGCGAAACTTGGTCACAATCGCATTAATTGTTTGCTCACTTGGTCGATTATGTAGACCATAAATCGGACGTAAAGCGCGAAACACATTTCGAACCGAACACTGATTTTGGTAATAAAATTCAATGATTTGCAAGCGTTGCTCGTTAGTAAGTCTATTCATGATGAAATGTCAAAGCATACTGAGCATCTTTTTCTTTGACACCATGTCTGAAATCCCACGTGATCTGTCAAATACTAATGCATGAAAATCCTAACCTCAAAAAAATCACCCGATAGAATGACAGCTAAAACAGGGTTGCAATTATATTTTTGCGTGACATTGCACGCAAATATACATGGGTTTTGGTCTGACATATTTTACTGCCATTGCAAATAATTTTCTGCTTGTGTTTTAGCCCTGACAGACGACAGCGCTAATTTGCATTATCGGGCTTAATTTACATTTACTTGCGCATTTGACCCATGTTAATGCAAGTTTGTAATGCACAAGAATTCCGTGCATTTAGCTGAATTTTCCAAATTTTAGTAGGCAACACTGCTCAAAAATGGCCGATTTTTTCTATTTGCACTGTAAGCACAAACAAGGCGGCAGATTTCAAGCGACATCGTCAAACAATAACAGAAACTAGCCATTTTTGGGCAGTGTTGCCTACTAAAATTTGGTAAATTCAGCTTAATGCACGGAATTCTTGTGCATTACAAACTTGCATTAACGTGGGTCAAATGCGCAAGTAAATGTAAATTAAGGCCGCTAATGCATATTAGCGCTGTCGTCTGTCAGGGCTATTATATTGCTAATTAAATTATGTGCAGATATATTAACAGAAACAAATTTTAATATTTTTAGATGGCAGAAAATAAACAACGCACAGTTTGCCATCCATTTTTCCAATATTCCTAACTTTTGCCGTCTGTCACCATAAAATTTCAATGCGCATTAGCGTTGCTTAAGGCGCATTAATTTTGCTCATCTGTCAGGGCTATTTGTTGTTGTGCCGGTGTACCAAGAGGAAATATATGCAATTCTTGCACCGTGCAAGGGTTTTGCAAGAGCAAGCGAATACCCCTATTGTAATTCTTTTAATATCCTATGTATTGGTAAAAAGTATTTTGAATACTTTTTCAAAAATTGAAACCGGCTCCCTACGTTAGAAAAAGATCATGAGTTTTCTCATATTTACAATTATAATTTATTAGTAAGATGTATAAAATTTCAAATATAAATAATTCCTTTGGAAAACATTTAAGGTGATTATTATATGTTTTAATATATAAATGTGTAATTATATGTATAGGGGATACATGGCGAACATAAGTTTTATTTAATTAGAAGATTTGTGTAAAAAATAATATAAGCAGGTGTTATAAATTTTCTTGGTGAGAAACTGGCAACTCCAATTTCTTTTTGTTTTTGCTTTTATCGAAAATCAATCGAAACTTGCCAGCAAAACAAAATACAAATAAATATAAAAATATATAACCGATTTGTTGTACGCCAAAACAAGTGTAACAAAAGAAGAAAAGTACATCAATATTATTTCGAGACGCAGATGTTGCACTTTAGTTATTAATGCATGAATCATTTTATCTGTGCACTAGATACAACAGTGACGTCATTTTCCGTTTTCTTTAGCAAATGGAGCCTCACAACCTCCATAGTTGTAAAATTCTTTTGGTTTCGGATCTTCCATATCATCAAAATAATCAGAATCTCTAGCCCAACAAGGGCCTAGTTCTTTTTCAACAATGTGCTCTCTCCAAAAATCGACCATATTGCGTTTCATCAATTCGTCCCGTACCCCAATTATCCAATCATTATAAGTAAATGGGTCATAAAAGCACGCATCCTCTTTGATCTTTTTTAACAACTCTGCAATTTTTGATTGATCTTCCTTTTTAATGGAACCAGGTACAAAAAGAAGCTCCCACACAATGTTTTGCGCAGCAGCGGCAATTTTCTTATAGTTATTCTCTATTAGGTTATCATCTCTTATACTTTCTGATTGGACATTTTCCTCCATTAGACGCTCATAATCTTCTAGTGGAGTTTCCAACGAAATCACAGGTTCAAAAGTCAACTGAGAAACAAATGGACATATACTGTACAATGGAACAATTTTAGATATTAAGGCAAAACTTACAGCATTAGTAGAAGCAATTGGTGTTTGGAGTACAGCTGGGGTCGAGAGATTCAAAAAGTTTGACAAACTAGAATTATCCACTTGTTCAAAAGGTGCCACGCAGCCAGCATAATTGTAAAATTCTCTTGGCGACGGGTCTTCCATGTCATCAAATAAATCAGAATCTCTGGCCCAACAAATACCTAGTTCCTTTTTGACCATGTGATCACGCCAAAAGTCAATCATATTATTATTCAACAATTTGTCGCGCACAACAATTATCCATTCGTTATAGCTATTTGGGTCGAAAAAGCATGCGTCCTCCTTTATTTTGTTTAAAAACTTTGCGATTTTTTCTTGATCCTCCTTTGTAATGGAACTATCTTCAAAAAGGAGTTTATCCACAGTTTTTCTCGCGAGAGTAGCTATTTTCTTATAATTATTCTCTAACGTATAATCATCTTCTACATTTTCTGATTGGACATACTGTTCCATGAGACGTTCATAATCCGCCAAAGGTGTTTCCAAAGATATTTTTGGTTCAAAATTGGCCTAAGGAAAAATATTTACAAAATTCAAATGTATCTAAGTATGCATGATGCAACTTACCGCACTGGTCATGGTTGGTCTCGTTTGATGTACAATCGGACTTGATGGCTTTAATAAATTTGCCGGGCTTGAATTAAACATTTTATATACGTGGAGATAAATATATAAAAGAAATAATAGTATAATAAGTAGAAAATGTTGAGTACGTATGAATCACGCGAAAAATTGCTTTACCTGTACGTAAGTTATTGTTGTGATAATTTGAAAAAAACAAATACACTAATCAGATGATGCCAGATTCTTCGTTATCGCGAAAATAGGGTTTCCGAAACTCCCAAAAATTTAACAAGCTATTTTAGAAGACCATAATGAATATAATAGGGGTATTCTCTTGCTCGTGCAAAACACTTGCACGGTGTAAGAATTGAAGATTTTTCCACCTAATGCAACGGCACAACAACAAACACACGCAGAAAAATATTTGCAAGGGCTGTAAAATATGTCAGACCAAAACCCATGTTTATTTTCGTGCCATGACAAGTAACAAAATAATTGCAACCCTGTGCTAGCTGTTAAATACATATTTTGAGAAGTTGAGCAAGGAGGCAGATTTCAAGCGACATCTGTCAAACAATAGCAGAAACTAGCCATGTTTGCGCAGTATTGCCTACTCAAATTTGATAAATTCAGCTAAATGCACGGAATTCTTCTGCTTTACAAACTTGCATTAACATGGGTCAAATGCGCAAGTAAATGTAAATTAAGCCCGCTAATGCATATTAGCGCTGTCGTCTGTCAGGGCTATAATTCGTTTCTAACCATTTATTTTATATTAAATAGTGCAAAAATAAATACATATGTATTTTATTGATCTGGAAGACCTCCTCTATCCGTATATACCCATTTTAACCCCGAATTCAGAGGATGTTATTCTAAATCCCAGCCCTTTTCAACTCTTGATGAAAGTGTTCAAAAGTATTGAACAATCTATGCCAGTTATTGAAAGCCGCCTCAAGAAACATTATAGAATAGTTCATTTTAAGTATTAAGTTTTGATGACTTCAGCACAATACTCGGTATTTTCAATTATAACAGTAACACTTCAGTTGAGCCATTCACAATAGCAAAAAATTTATAATAAATCTTATTGTTTATCATAACATAATGAGGAATCCGCATACTCTCTTGTGTCTTTCACAAGATTATTGAATATAACTTAGCTCAGTGTCTTTTTTATTAGAGAATATAAATTAATACTGTAATATACAGAAAAGCTATATATATGCTGATGTTTTAGAACTTTGAAACTCCCTGTATTCTTACAATCCACATTTTTGCGACCCTGTTGTTTCATATGCTCATGTAACATATTTAGTTGGTTTCTGTAGTGTAGTTGCGTTAATTCCTAATTTTTCTACTTAATTAAATTTGTGAATGAGATATAATCCCGTCTTAACAACTATAATATGTCAAACTATTCTTCAAGTCAGACAAGTACAATAATAAAAGTTTGGTAATAAAAATGACAGTAATAGGGACTGAAGTAGAACATATAGTGAATGGGTGGTAAATTTGAGCTGCGGGGAGACAGATTTTCCACTTCAACCAAAAATACCAGTTAAAACCAATCACTATTTTGTTGTATAAATAAACAAAAGTGGAAAATTGTAGACAATTCTCAAAATATTAAGAACTTGTAGCTAGCATATGTAAGCAACACCAGTGCAATCTATAAACGGTGTGGGAGTAGACGTGTGGTAATTAATGTTTACATACTTATACTTAAGTTAAAATGTAAATATACAATAACGGTATATGTTGCGTGGGCAAAATCTGTAATTTTTAAATTTAAGTTTAGATAAAACATTAGAATGATAATGATAAGTATGTAAACTTATAATTTTACCTTGATTAATTACTATTGATTTGGCTATAACACGCATCAAACCAACAACAAACGATTACGACGGCCAAGGGCAGGAGGTAAACGACGAGAGTGTAAAGTATTTATTTTTAATTTACCTCACCAATACGTTCAACATTTTCAAATAATTGTTTGCTGCTTTAACTATTAGAGGCAATAGACATCAGCTTTTTGGCGGTCGGCGACAAAATATTTGAGCACGACAACCACGAGATAGGCAACCTAAAGCGATAACTAAGGTGCATAGTAAAGCAGCACACCTAAGCATGCAGTTGTGTCCTTCATCGTTGTGTCGGAAATTTGCAAGTTGAATCCGAGATATAACACGTGCCGCATTCAACACAATGAAAAAGTGTACGCTATAAAAATATTTATGAAAAATATACAACTTTGGAATAAATTCTTTAGAGCCTTATATAGCCTTTATAAAGGTGAGAAGCGCCGTGACAGTATACGATACTTGCTAAATAAAGTGGGTTTATATATTATATTATAAAAAGAAATAAAAAAAGTTTAAAACAAAAACCATATGCGTGCTCCGAAATTTATGAATTTTAAGTGAATGAAATATCATTTTTAATTCAACGTTATAATGACTGGTTGTTATGAATTTGGTTATAGTCACAACAATTAATTTAATATAATTTAATATATAAAAACAGAGTTTCGAAAATATTTTCATTAATCTTTTAATAATACGTTCTGTAAGAAATTGTATATCAAGTCTATTAATTTTGTAGATATTCATTAAAACCAATTATAACCCTTTATAAAATTATATGAATAATTGTTTATAATTATGTAAATGTATAACTTTATGTGTAAATATATATACATATATATATATATATATAAAGACGCAGACAGATTGTGAAGCATTTTTTTTTTGTGAAAATACATTAATTACTTACGTGTTTTCTGTCTGGCGTTAACCTTATCATTTAAACTTTCGACATATACACCCAACAATTTATACATATTTACACCTTTTTTTTCCCTAATTTCTCACTTGTGCTCTGTTTTCATTTCCTATTTCAGCCTCTCAACGAAAATGCTCTCCATTCAGCAAGTGATCAAAGCTCTCCGAAAGCTACAAAACAGTAGGGCTAAAAACATTGGCGGTGAGTTAATAAAACAAAACTTCAATCGAATTGTGGCTGAATCGTCAGTAGCCACTACTAAATCTGAAAATGTATTGGAAGCGATACCAGCGTTTGTGGGCGCAATTTCTCCACCCAATGAAAATGCATTTCTGTTGGCACCGACGACTGTGACGTCACCACAATCGTTAACCGATGAGATGATATCACCACAACAACAACATTTGCAACCCCACCAAATTGAGAATAAGCAACAGCTGTTCCTCGCAACTAATTCTAGTCATCGACAACAAACATATCAGCCACTGCGGCATTCACAAGCATACGAAGTTAAATGTGGAACAGGTCTACAACGTACCGTCAGTGTCGATTTGCCAGCGATTGAAAACGGTAGTGTCAGAGTTGGTGCGAGAGACCAAATTGGCGTAAATTCATATAAGATTACAACAGCAAATGCGAATGCTTCAAATTATAGAAAAGCAATTGTGTCCGGAACTATAACACGCTCTCAACAGATACAGAAGTTCTATCAGCAGCATCTGCATCACTTCCATACACAAAACAATCAAAATTTTGAAAATAAGCAAACACAATATAACGCAATGTCATCACTAGCTGCTGAACCTAAAACTTTGAAGCAGGATGAACAAACTGCGGCTGCCACAAATGGGCAACATACGTCAGAGGACGGAAACACCACCAGTAATGGTAGCAGTTGTAATGGCAATGAACAGAAAAATTCTTCTGGTAAGCCATGCTTTAACGCCGGGCTGGGCCAAATACTACAGTTTATGGAGTTAATTGGCAATTTAAAGGTAAGCAAAAAGAAAACTTGTTTGCAATAATTTGACATCATTCATCGATTTTCTCAGTACCATATTGTATAACACACACAACCGTTTACTGAATAGCTTCGAATACAGTTTTGAGTGAAGTGGTTAGTAAAAATGTGCACTAAAAAATAAAAAAGCATTAACTGTGTGGTATTGAATAAACATACAATAAAAGATTTTGCAAAATATGTCAAGCCGCACTTTCAGTGATGAACTCGCATGGTAAAATAAAAACCGGTTTCTTTTGCGTTTATTAAAAACAAATATATAAGTGCACAATAAATGTAGGTAGTTAGTGGCAGAGCCTTCGAAGTGTGTTCTTATATTTTTTGTAAGAGTGATCCAACATTTAATGTGCGTAAGGAAATACTTGCTAACAAAATACACTTTTGTTATCTAAATCAATAAGGTAACGGAAACATGTGGAAAATTGTGGCTACCGCTACTAAAAAAGTTACTCATTTACTAAAACCGCAATTCTATGTACTGCTGCAACAATAAAAACAAATATTTCTGTTTAATCGATAAATATAAAAGTTGTGTTTGATGATTAATTTAGTAACGTGGAGTTAGGTATAGCTCGTAAATTGCAAACATAATACCCGTACATAAGCAGATTTGCTGCAGTGGAAGTACACTCGCCGCGCCTAGACTCTTTGTGATATTTTATTATCAGGCGTTTTTAAGTAAATGCAAGCTTATGTACATATGTATTTACGTTTGTAATACAAGTTACTCATTATTGACGAAAATCTTTGAAGTTTTTTCACAACGATTAAATAATACATATGGTGAAGGAAAACAGTTATGCAATTGAAAACTGGAAGCTGTCAAAATTAGCACAATATATAAATTATCGCACAAATTCGTGCAATGTTTGCATTTTGTAGATGTGTATTATTTCATAACACAATTTCTCTTTGTTCTCGCGTTCATTCATTATTTCATTCTATATAAATTGTTGCTAAAGTAAATAAAGGAAATTTTAATCCTATCTAGATCTCATTGACGTACGGGGACATTATTTTGTGCAATGTCTGTTAATCCAAACAAATACTAAATATTTTGTTGTTTCAATGAAAAGTTATATTGAATTAGTCTTTCAAATATAATGTATATAATATTATAAAACCTTAACTTTTTACACTTTTATTTAGCTTGAATAAGAAAAAGTGTGTGTTTTGGTCTCAAGTATTATTTGATATGTATCTACGTAAAAAACTTGTTTCAGTATATGTTTTATATTTTAATTACAAATAGTGCAAATTTGTTAATTTAAACAATTCTCTCCTCTAATGCATTTACATAGTTGCAACTTTGTGAGCTATATAATTCACTTAGAATTATATTATTTTGTAAATAACACCTTCGTTCGCACACAATGTATATTTTTTTCTCTATAGCGTACATTTCGTTCTTGCAGTCCGTATATTTTTAAAAATAAAATTCACGCGCTCGCTACATACATATGTACGTACATACACCACACACTTGCGCAAATATATGGAAAGATATATGCACATAGTTTGTATATATATTATACATTTTTGTAATCTATGAGAAAATGAGTATGTTAACATAAATTTTGAATGCAAATAAATGAATTGTATGTATAGATAACTATCACTCACCAGCTTACAGAATAATAACAAAATAAATAATTTGATGCCTTATTCTTGTCAGACGTAGTGTCAAAAGTTAAAATATGCATATAATATAATATACATATAGTACAATTTAAAATTTCTTTCGTTTCGACTCACACCAACAATTTTAGCTTATTGTATCGGAAAAGTCCTCTATGAACTTATTATTTAAATTTAAAAATTCTTGACTTAATAAGTTATACTTTTTACTTATGTATTCTGCTCAAAGTTGTTTTGAAAAACACTTCTTTATCTACGTTATGTCAAACTTACCATTTAATAGAGATTCTCCAATTTCATTATCTCTGATGAAAACTGAATATATTATATGTGATTTAGAAAATTACAAAGCATTTTATGTACATAAATATATTTTAAATAATACAATAAATACAATACATTTCAGTGTCAAATGCCCTTTTTTTTTTGTTTATATTTAACTAAAATATTCACAACAAAAATGTTGAATATGATTTCAATATGTATGCACATAAATATATATAATACATGTATTTGTATAAACGAGTCTTCAAGAATGCTTGTGCTACATTCTACTCATTCATTCATTCTGCATTTGTCTTGGACTTTTCTCTATTTTCTCTGCTTTCAAGGCCAAGATCAATGTCATCAAAAACATTGCAACTAAAAAGAGAAATTTTTACGCATGAAAAGTAAAATTTAAGTTTTTAGTTATTTATTAACTAAAATAATTATGTTGTGGAAAAATCGAACCGCTATGATTTCAACAAAATGTGTATTACCAACGTTTATAAAGTAAATTATAAATAGAAGAAAAAATGAAATGTGTCTCAGAGCAAACTGATTTTTTCCTTTTTTTGCTATCATTTGCAATTCATTCGTTTTTATCTACATACTTATGTATGTATGTACATATTAGCATTTATAATTTAGAATAGGTAGACTTTATAAAATTTTATTGTTGGAATAGTTAACCGTTCTCTAGACCTGAAGGGCATGAGATCACTCTATCTTTAAACCGCTGGGTATTAACGCTTTGTTTTCTTGAAAAAATATTGTCAACCCATTTGTTAAGTCAAAGCTTCATCATTGATATCTGTAGTACAAACGCTAAGTAAATTTTCATAGTAAATGTATTACTGTGATATAAAACTCTATTGAGTCTCGTATCGCCATCAGTTATCACTAATTTTTAAGTGCTAAGATGTTAAGTTTTTTGTCTGCCATTTTTCCTATTCATGCACGCTTGTCTTATGATTTAAGTTTATTCACATGCATTCAGTGCACACTTTATTGTTCGTCATAAATAGAAATTTCTACGTTTTACTTACCGCGAATGCTTATAATTATAATTTTTTGCTTTCTATTATCACTCATTCATTCACGTGAGTATCAATTTAACTTATAAACGAATGTACATACTTACATTTGCGTATACTATGTTCGTATATGTATGTATACTATGTATATGTATGTATATTTGTTTATATATTCGCATACAAAAATCCATTATATATTGTTCATTTTATTACACTATTATTGCCGTCTTCTCCAAAGTTCGTGCGTTATATTGAAAACCCCAGCAAGAAAGTCTCACACTATTCAATAAAATAAAGTATAATATACGTTTATGCACCCGAAAACTAACTTATATTGTTGAAATTGGTCGACAAAACCGAATGACATGAAATATTTTTTTGTTTGCATGTTTAAACTAAAATAATTATAATAATAGTAAAAAAAATATTTTTAGTAAGTAGAAAAAAAAAAATAGAAATATCAGATACAATTTTTCCGATAATCTTAATTTTTAGTTATGACGATTTATATACATATATGAATTCTGAATAAATCTATAGATTTTTAGTGTTTTTTGTTTAGTTAGAAGTTTACTAGAAGTGTAGCTGTCAAACCAGCTGTTAAAATGACCATGTGTTTGGCTTTGACATATTTTGACATTTGGCAAATAATCGTGCGAATACACAGAATAACGTTTAAAAATCGTGGCAACTGTGAGATCATGTGAAATCTTCTGCAGTGACGCAGCACATTTCTGGCAAAAATAAAGGAATCCTCAACGCATTCCAGTGTGAGAGCGCCTCAAAATGAGCGTTTTTAATAACATTTTGCATTGTAGCCAGTTGAGGCAAAATACTAATTTTTGCTATTGAAATTAAAATACAAAAAAAACAATAGATATTGACCCTTTAGTATATGAAGTAATTATTTATAGTAACTCCTTTTTTGAGACTTTTTTTGAACTTTCAATAATCAACAAAGTAAATTAAACATGTTGCCAGTCAATAATAATAATTGCTTCTTCTTATCGTTTTTATTGAAAACTTCGCTTTCAAGGAATCTAAAATATTCTTCGCAAATAAAAAGTTTTCATACAAGGGCTCGATTTTAATCGCTCAGATTGTGTGTCTTGTATGTATGCATGTATGTATGTATGTATGTATGTTTCTAAGTCGCACATTTCTGAATCGACTCAACTTCTCAAGCCGAACGTTTATATATAAATATGTATGTACATATATTTTATAGGTTCCCAAACGTTTTCTTATGAATGTTATAAACTTCGTGGCAAATTTAATCTGCCATGTTTTAGCGAACCATGAATACTCCGAAGCTTCACATGTTATATTTTATTAGTAGCAATAAACGACGATATAAATCTCTTTGTTCACAGTTATTTTTGGTAGGATTTCACTTTGGCCGTTCTAGTTGTTATTGTAGAGGCAGAATTCTGCCGAGTTGCCAGTCCTTGGCCAGGTAAAAAATGCGGGTTCGTTCCGGTTACGTATACCCGCCTGCCGTGAGAACCTTTCGAGTCGTTGCTAAAAATCAGTTATCCGGTCAACTGTCAAAGTCAGCTAGGTGACTTACGCTCCTAATTTCAAATAACAGGAAAGTTGGCTATCTCTATTGGGCATTTATTTCTGGGCTTAACGGATATGTGTGTATGTATGTATATGTGTAACAAGAAAAAATCTCGATTTCTAGTGTGTTTAATTTTGTGGCGAATATCCACAAAATTACATTCCAAAGGGAAAGAATCGTGAATTTTATTATTCCAGTTTCACTACAGGGTAACGCATTGTCCGTTGTAAACTGCATATGTTTATGTTTATTACACAAATGTATGTAATATTTCACTGTCGACTTTGCATATTTTTGTATATTTGCAAACCATTTTTTATTACCATGCGTTCCGAAACGTAACTCTAGCAATTCGAAGAAATGTAATGATTACGTATGCATCAGCAAAAATCATAAGGGGAGGAGTAAGAGTAGTTGCACTACTTCGAAATAATCATTGACAACTTAAAAAACAAAAATTGAAATGCTTAAATTGGTAAAGCGCTGATAAAATAAACATGTGAGAGTAATTGGAAGAATTTATTTATAATAAAAATCATTGAAATTCATAAATATAATATTAGAAAAAAATACTATATCCAATATAGTACACACCACTTGAGATCGCTTAGTAATTTTATGCCTCTAATTGCTGCAAATGAATTTGATTCTCCATTTCCGCTTATTACTTGCACTCTACAGTTTTTGTATTTTGTGTAACGTTTGTGTATATAAATATGTACATATGTATGTATATGAATATAATATGGCGCGATAAGATAAGCAAGCAAATCATTTGAAAGTGTGCATACTTTTCACAGCTAAAGTGTTGCTGTGTGGTTTTTCATATATTAAATACATTGTATGCATACATATATTTGTAAATATGTATCAGCAGTAATATAAGTACATAGACGTGCGAAAACCAATCTATCTATTTAGCTTGAATTGATATGTCATGTGTATTAGACTTCAATAAAAGTATTGCTTTGTTGCAGGGTTACCACCACTTTTTTGTTTATTGTTTTTTTTTCAATTTACACATTTTACTTTATGAAATCTTTTTTTATATATGTACATACATAGTATACAAGGTCTGTCGCAAAAGAAACAGGACTGTTAAAAAAACAACAAAAAATTAATATTTTTCAAAGTTATACTTTTTTATTCAAAGTGGTTTCCTTGTGCTTCGATACAGCGTTTAGCCCGGTCAATTAGCATTTCAAATGAGTGTTTAAAGTCATTTTTGGGAATGCTCGTGAGAATATTGGTCGTCGCCTTTTTGGATAGCTGAAATGTCCTGAAACCAGTGTCCTTTCATGGGCAAATGAAGTTTTCCAAATAGGTAAAAATCACAGGGTGCCAGATCAGGTGAGTAGGATGAGTGATTAATGGTTAATATGGAGTTTTTTGCCATGACACGGCGCATTATCGTGCAACAGGTGCCAGGACCCTGCCTCACGGTATTGTGGTCGAGCACGACGAATGCGTGACAAAAGACGCTTCATAACACCAAGGTAAAACACAGCATTGATGATTTGGCCAGGTGGGACCAACTCTCGGTGTACAATACCCTCGGAATCGTAAAAACAAATCAGCATTGTCTTTATTTTTGACTTCTGAAGACGACCGACTTCTGATCGTCACAGAGGTCCTCACGACCTTCTTGGAATCGCTTAAACCACTCATTATTACGGGATAGGCACTGAGCACCATAAACTTTATTCATCATTTGAAATGTTTCAGTAAACGTTTTCGCAAGTTTAAAACAAAATTACTTATTTGCTCTTTGCATTTTACGACCGATGACCAAAAGCTGCTGTCACTTTTTGATCGATAACATCAATTATAGTTATCCAATTGTCTTAAAATTTTTACGAAATGTCAACATGAGATCAAACTTTTTATTTCATATATGTGCCAAATATATATACCAACCCCTAACAAAACTATTTAACTCATCTCTTAAGCAAGGCTTATTTCCATCCATATGGAAAAAGTCATTTATAATTCCTTTGCATAAGAGTGGATTTAGGTCATCTATTGAAAACTATAGGGGAATAGCAAAGTTGTCTGCAATACCTAAACTTTTTGAAGCAATTATAACAGACGACATAACCTTCCGGATCTCTCCACTAATTTCTTGTTCTCAGCACGGTTTTCGTAAAGGGAAATCTACCACAACTAATTTGCTTGAATTTGTATCACATGTATCAACGGGCTTTAGGGAGAATAAGAATACTGATGTTATACCTATATACAGATTTTAGTAAAGCTTTTGATAAAGTAAACCATTCAATTCTTTTGAATAAACTTGATCTTCTTGGTTTTCAACCAATATTTCTAAAATGGGTTGCTTCTTATCTTAGTAATAGAATTCAACAAGTCATATTTAAAGATACTTTTTCTGACATAATCAATGTTCCTTCAGGCGTTCCTCAAGGTAGCCATCTTGGTCCAATTCTGTTCTTGTTATTTATTAATGACATATCATCCGTTGTTAAGTATTGAAGAGTTTTATTAAATGCTGACGATGCAAAACTTTTCAAAACATATACTTCAAACAGCGAAAGTTGTCAGTGGCAAACAGACTTAAACAACCTAGTTTCTTGGTGTGATAGAAATGACATGCCATTGAACCTTAAAAAATGTAAAACGATGTGCTTTTCACGTAGAGCTGTAGACCCTACCTCATACGCAATACAAAACTTTAGGTTGGAGCAAGTATGCAGTTTTGTTGATCTGGGAGTAACTATGGACCCCAAACTCAATTTTAATCTTCACGTATCTTCCACGGTTTTTAAAGCTAAAGGCGCTCTTAGTTTTGTTAAACGTTGGTCAAAAGAATTTAGAGATCCGCTTACCACAAAAATTCTTTTTACATCTCTGGTGCGGCCTATATTGGAGTATGCTTCTGTGGTTTGGAACCCTAGTTACCAAGTCCATTCGGATAAGTTAGAGTCCGTTCAAAAACATTTTTTACTTTTTGCCTTAAATCATTTGCATTGGGATTCCAGTTTAAATCTTTCCCCTTACATTAACCGTTTAAAACTTATAAATCTCCCGACACTCGCTAGTCGTAGGGAGATGCTTGGTATAATATTTCTTGTACAACTCATGAATGGGTCAGTCTGTAGCCCATCTCTCTTATCTGATATTAATTTTAACGTTCCCGCTCGCCCTACCAGGCAGTTTAGACCCTTACTTTTAAAATTTTCTAGAACAAATTTTGAGTTAAACGAACCATTCCGCCGTATATGTCATGATTTCAATTTTCATTCCAGCACATTTGATCTAACAGACTCACTCTTTACCATTAAAAAAATTATTTTATCTACTCTTAACAAGTAACATTTAATAATTATAAACTTTAATCTAATTCTTAATTTCGGCTGTTGAAATTTTTGTTTCTGTAGCTGAGCAGCTTAAGATCGCAACGCTTAAAACTCTCTTGCCTTTTATGACTCGGCTAATTCCGCTCGTTCGCGGATTGCGCCCCTCGCGTCGGTTGGGCGGGAGGAGGGTAATCGTTGGGTATTATATATATACCCAGCAATAGGTGGCGCCCCCAGAAACAGTTATATTTAAAAAGTTCTGTTTCTTTTGCGACAGGCCTTGTATAAACCGTTGCAACGTGTAGCTACACAGTATAATAATTTTATTCACTTAACGGTTGTTTGTATAACCTATCATCCGACAATCATAATACCGTCATTTTTTCAAATCATATATTTCAAATTGAAAAAATCATTTCTCCGCATAAAGACATTTCAGTTTATCGATTTTAATTGGGTGGGACAGAACTCATCTCAATTTGGGGTAAAATGTATAATTTTTAACCGTTTGCTAATTTTTAAAATTAAAATCTTTTCAATAATTGTAGGTCATTGTAAAGGCGATACCTTACAAGTTTATAATATTTTGTATTTGATGGTTCTCAACTTTTCTGATAGCAGCAATCAACACAGCAGTTTAGGACCCTTTTTTATTTACTTGGGAAATAGCGAATATCTCGCTAAAAATCTCGCTAAAATTGTTTTCGAAATTTTTTGTGTTTAAATTTAAAAAAATTTATGCAGTAGTTTTCTTTAAAAAAAAAACAAAAAATCGCCTTTTTAGGCGCTTATTTAATATATTTACATGACTAGTGACGCTCAAGCTTGTTGACGTGTGACAAATTGTTTCGTTTTAAAAGCAATAAATTACCTCACATGTTAGCTAATTACGTTAAAAAATTATAAACTTATTGCTTTCATGACGTTATTTACGTGTCAGCGATTGAGTTTAAGCTTCTCAGTTCAAATGGTCGAAAAGTGCATAAAAATTGCTACGTTATACAGATGAATTTTTTGTATGTAAGTATGTATGCACATGTTTATTTGGCAAGGTAAATTCTTTTTAAAGCCTCACTTTTTTTAAGGGAGTTTTGGGTATGAAAACACTTTACATCTTTATATAACCTTATGCACAATGCTATGTGTTAGTCAGTTAACTTAATTTGAAGCAAGTCTTAATCATTGTATTGACAAATAGCGATTAGTTTTCATGAAAGTCTGTTTTATAAATATTTATGTACATATACATACTATATTTAAGATGTAATAGACAGTTGAATGGCTTCGTAGCCGAGCGTATTCCTTATCAACTAGACTCTTTTGCATTTGATGCACAGAAAAAGGGTAATTCGACAATTAAATCGGCTATACCATTATAAATTTCCATTTAAATATACATATATATATATATTAATATGTATATGTAAGTATAAGTATATCGCCCATATGTTAAATTTGTAATGACGTACAATAGTAGCGAATTAGTAGTCACAATTAAAGACTTATTATTCGAGGTTATCTTGGCTATCGGGCATTTGGCTTACTCAGTAAAGTAAGACGAAGAACAATAAAATATCAGTCATAAATTTCATGTTCATACATGCATTTACATATTTATATTTCACAAGTTATTTTGATTCGACATAGTATAACACTCTCCATCATTTCTGAACCTGAAATGAACTTGACATTATTAACAGCTAATATTGCTCCTTGCACTGAAGAAATTGGAGAAAAAATTCTGACTTGGATGTATCGTGGTTTTACTGAAAATGGTATTATTTAGAAGTTGCTACTGCAAATCTTTTTTTCGATTTGCGAGTTTTGACAATTTATTATTTTGTTTGACCGCATTATATATGAGGCAGATAGAAAAACATTATTTGTTGTTCGTTTCTGTGAAAGCGAGAAACGTCAATCCACAAAACTACGAACATTTTAGTTTTATCAGCTGATCAAATATTGTATTTTGTTTTTAAATTACTTGATACTTTTGGTCAAAATGGACAGCTTATGTAAGGGGTGTTTTTTTAGATGTGTTGTTTTTAATAGTCTTTTGATGGTTCATACATAATTTATACTCATTTTGGCTTGTCTTTTCATAATAAACACCATCAAACTTGTCGCACGTCCGGTAAATAGGGCCCTCGACAGGAATTTATTCGTGTCAGACGCGGCTATCACTTGCTCGACATTTTTTTAAACATAGTGGCAAACCTTTACATTAAATTATATGCGTTTTATTTTTGTAGTTTACAACATGTATAAAAAAAACACCCTTCTAATTCATTATAAATAATTTAAAAGGAAACTCGTGGTAGTCCAAGAAAAACTGACCGACCGGATTGATGACCGTATACTTCAATTGGCAAAAAAGGGCTCTTTTGTGACTTCAGGACAAATTGTAATTGGACTAAATGTTAGCTAGCGGCGTTGATTAATATACGGTAATTTACCATGGCTGCTGCCCCATCGGAGAAAAAAAGTGGCGGAATATTTTATTCAGTGACGAAGCTAATATTAATATTTTTGGATTACTTAAAAGAACTGTCCGTCGGCATAAAAGCAAAGAATTTGATTTCAGATACACAACAAATATAATTAAACATGGGGGCGGAAACATAATGTTGGTCTTTTATTTTGGATAAAGAACGCAATGACCGACTTTGAGTACAGTGGTATTTTGCAAAATGTTATGCTACCATATGCTGAAAAAAACATGCCGCTGAGATTGTGTTATCAACAAGAGAATGTGAAAATGTGACCTGTATGTAATGGCCTAGTCAATTCCCTGATTCTAACTCTATTGAGAACTTGTGAAGTGACGTTAAGAGGAGATTGGCATCATTTCAAAAAATTAATTCAATCCATGCCGAAAGGAATTGTTAAATTTATAAAAAACCACTAAGTATATAAAAGTTATTGAAAATCCGTTGACAGAATAAAGGATAACTTGAACTTTTTTTATTAAAAAAAAATATTTTACATCTATTATTTTGACCAATGCTATGTCTTGTTTTGAAAAAAAAATTCGGTTTTTAGTATTAGGAATGAAAGACTCTATATATAATTAGGTTTAATAAATTAAAGCATATGTTTCATTTAAAACAAAATTTTTTTTAGTTGCAAATATTTCAAAGTCATTAAGTAAAAACTGCTTACACCTATTATTTTGTCCATGAGTATATTTATATTTGAGCTCAAACATATCAAAACTACTATCTTTGGTAATCATTCGACTTTCGCGCCGCCTGATGGCTCCGCGTTTATCGGAAATCGTGATTGCTGAAGATAAATGCAATTAAGTGTACTATGCTAACTACTTATATTTCATATGTAGGCGTCATATTATTTATTATAAGCACAATGACAGTAGGTTTTATGTGGTCCATATACGCCTGTTTATTGCCGCAATATGGAGTTCACTTTGTTTTCCCATAAAAAATGATATTGTCATACCATAATTGAATTCCGTTCCAGATACATATAAATTAGGTCTTAGATTAGCTGCACCTATAAATTATGAAAATCATACATATGTTCTAATTACAATCAATTTAATGTGTGTACTCTGCAATTTCAGCATACGAAGCGTACGGGATGGGTGCTGCGCAACGTCAGTGACCCCGAATCTATATCAGGCCATATGTATCGCATGGGTATGATGACATTTCTACTGGACGGTAGCGAGGGTCTTAATCAGATACGCTGCATGGAATTGGCATTAGTGCATGATCTGGCCGAGAGTGTGGTTGGTGATCTAACTCCTTTCTGTGGCGTCTCCAAAGCAGACAAACGCGCTATGGAATTCAAAGCAATGGAAGACATTTGCAAGTTAATAGAACCGCGCGGCAAGCGTATCATGGAACTTTTTGAGGTATAAACGTATATATAAAATATATTTAATTTATTTAATAATTTCTCGCTTGACTTACAGGAATACGAAGCAGGCGAAAGTGCTGAATCGAAATTCGTCAAAGACCTCGATCGACTCGACATGATTATGCAAGCATTTGAATATGAGAAACGTGATAATTGTCTATTGAAACATCAGGAATTCTTCGATTCTACAGAGGGTAAATTCAATCATCCATTCATCAAGAAATTGGTTGATGAAATCTACGACCAGCGACAGAATTTGGCGCGCGCCGAAGGTGCTACGCCACCACCGCCTGTGCATGTGCCCGACATTGAGGCATTGCCCAGCACTAATGGTCTACAGAAGAGTGCGGATGCTGCGCCAGCGGTTGAGGAACCAGCCGTGGAATCGCCAAAGAACCAAACCAGCACCACTAGTTGATTGCGCAGCAGCACGCAAAGCATGCAAAAGTCGTAAAAAAATAGCAGCACTGGCAAAATATATATGCCACAGCAACTGTCATTCACGGATTTGTTTGACAAGTTTTTAAATAATATTCTCTCGGTTAAGTTAAATAAAAAAATAATCGCGGTAGTTAGTACTTTATTCTGTGCATAGTAGATTTTAATTTTTCTTTTGCACTAAGCCAGCAATCAAAAGAAAACTTAACTGTATTGAACAAATTTTATTTAATTTATCATTCGTCTTAGAGCACATGGTATTTAAAAGTGTCATTTTCAATAGTCTAAGTTAAACTAAAATATAATTTAATAATCATTATATTACCTGCACGCTACAACATAAGGTTGTAAAACGAGGATTTTAACGATGTTTTTAATTGTTATTGTAATACAAAATCAGTGAAACTATATTCATAAACATTATAAGTTTATAAGTATCTCATTGTTCCATGCTACATTGTAATTTACTGTAATAGCAAATTTAATCGGCGTTATAGACACTTATGCAATTTGATTTGTACAAAACTAACAGCATTAAAAGCACTGGATTTTGTTGTAACAGCATAAAACAACCAACTTGCTGCTTCAGTGACAGTCCTTTGTAGAATATAACAAATACCGGTGTGGTAGATTCGACTGTGGTAGGTATGATTAATTCTGTGGTAGACGTTAAAACAGCATCCTTGGCTTAAAGGTCTGTCCTTTGGTACCACGACAATCATTACCATGTGCAGTAACAGTTAAATAAGACTGAAGAAATTAAACGGATTGCAAATTTATGAGCGCTAACATTAAAATTGTATTGAATACAAGTGTCACATGCCATGAGAAACTCATTGAAAAACTACAGCATATAAGGTCAGTTTCTTAATTTAGGTTTATCTACTCTTTTAATAACTACTGTTATTATTGTAATATTTTATGAAGCATACGCATTGTGATAATTCTCATCCTTTTATTTCATTTGCAATTGCACCAACGATTACCTTTGAATAATATTGTTTATTTACAATAGGTGAGATACTTAACAGTGGATCTGCTTTATTTTTTTAAGAAGAATATTATTTATTAACAACAAGTTTTTAAACAAAAGGCTAAAAGTTAAAATACTTTCCGAATTTTTAAATAAACTGCACGTAAAAAGAGTATTTAAATCAAAAATCAAAATGACCAACGGCATTATCTAAATATAATTCCTTTATATTAATAATTTTCTCGCAGAAAACATACAATTATCATCTAGCTACTTTATTTTTATTTAAACAACTTAGAATTAAGCTTTTAGCTTAATTTTAAGACACTTAACACATGTACTATGTATTTAATAGAAGGGAAATGCTTTAGAGGCAAACACTTGTAAACAAAGTTAATACATACAGACGCATTCGCATATGGTATAAAAGTTTTTCTTGTAATGAAAATGACTTATGTTGAATGATAACAAATGAACATTGTTTCTTGACAATTAGCGAAGATATTCAAAAACCAAATATTTAATTCAAATTTTAACTTAGAAATTAGTTTTGTTATAATAGCTAAATCAAGTTTCTAATATAGAAATTCCGCTACGTGTATATCTAATTTAAAAGCTTTGATTTACCAGTTGTAAAGATATATTTGTAATTAATTGAAATACAAAGAAAATTTAAATTCGAAACAAACGAACTTTTTATGTGTTTAATTAATGGTCATTTATAATTTATAATTCCTTTGATTCAATTAATTGCTTTTCAAGTGTTCCGCCGTAATAGAATCATCTTGACCCTACGCTGTTTTTATTAATTAACGATATCTCTAGAATAATAATAATAGAGTACCAAAATTTTGTTATATGTCGACGGC
Source organism: Bactrocera neohumeralis (assembly GCF_024586455.1). Classification (NCBI taxonomy): domain Eukaryota; kingdom Metazoa; phylum Arthropoda; class Insecta; order Diptera; family Tephritidae; genus Bactrocera; species Bactrocera neohumeralis. The sequence goes on along the minus strand of NC_065920.1, from coordinate 41,839,157 downwards.
GTGAAGTTTTTTAAATCATATACAGTGGAATTCCCCATCGGACATGTCTCATAACTGGACAATTGTCATGCACACAATGTTTTCATTTCGATTTTCATACAAAAGCAATTCTTGTAACCGGACATGAGCACGTTCCAATGATCGGACACGGACACTATTTTGGTCACATTTCGTTAAAATAATGCTGATAAACGGACAAGATTTCATAAAATTTTTCAAGAAAATTGTGTTTAATTTATAGTTCCCGCCTTTTGAAATCCTAAATAATTGTACGCATTTTGAGAGTTGACGATGGGCCTTTCCCGCATATCTGTGTACCCCTCTCTCTATGTAATAAAATACTTTAGAGTAAAGCAAGTCTTAAACTTTGTTGATTTCGAACTTAATATGGACCCTAAGCCTAATTTTTTGAGCCTTAAGCTTAAAGATGGTCTTAGTTTTAGTTTGGGTGATTGCTTTATTCAGACTCTCTATCTGCTGAAAGTAGAGGTCCGAATTAAGAATATAAAGAATAACATATTAGAACTTTCCTGATCTTTAATTCTGGCTTAGCAGAAGCCTTATCGCGATTCAAACATGACCGTTCTTCTCTGATGTTGTCGGAACTCACCCATTTTTCATCATCAGTAACCATCCTCTTCTTAGAACTTACACACGGTCAGACTCGGCGATTTCTATTATTTTAGCAATATATTTGACACTTGATCTTTCAGAGCGTGGTGCAACTTTGGTATCAAAATTTTTGGAACAGAATCGACGAAGCCGAAATTGGCTATGATTGACTCCTATCAAGATCACAGACACTACTCACATTTTCAGCCACTTCGGTAGCGTTTACTTGTATATCGAAGAACTGTAAAATATGGCGTATTTTTCTCTTGACTGGTGTCCCTCTCCGATGTGTGTTCCCGAAAGTGTCTGAGAGTTCTCTAACGCTACAGATACGTCCTTGTAGAATTATATTCTCCTAGGAAAAGTGAGTGTTAAAAGGTCATCCTTTGTGAGCTACTGTTGGTTGGATTAGTAATACTAATTGCGTTCAGGGTATTCTAGTAGGTTAAACTTTTATCTATTCAAACGTGCTAGATTTTTATGACAAATACACTTTTACAGCAACAACATCTTCCTCCAAAAGTACTAATATAACATCTTTGGAAATTGGCGAATCGAACATGCAAATCTTCTTCTTCTTAATTGGCGTAGACACCGCTTACACGATTATAGCCGAGTTAACAACAGCGCACCAGTCGTTTCTTCTTTCCGCTACGTGGCGCCAATTGGATACTCCAAGCGAAGCCAGGTCCTTCTCCACTTGGTCCTTCCAACGTACTAATATAACATCTTTGGAGTGGAGGTCTTCCTCTTCCTCTGCTTCCCCCGGCGGGTACTGCGTCGAATACTTTCAGAGCTGGAGTGTTTTCATGACCTAGCCAGCGTAGCCGCTGTCTTTTAATTCGCTGAACTATGTCAATGTCGTCGTATATCTCGTACAGCTCATCGTTCCATCGAATGCGATATTCGCCGTGGCCAATGCGCAAAGGACCATAAATCTTTCGCAGAATTTTTTTTTCGAAAACTCGTAACGTCGACTCATCGGTTGTTGTCATCGCCCAAGCCTCTGCACCATATAGCAGGACGGGAATTATGAGTGACTTATAGAGTTTGGTTTTTGCTCGTCGAGAGAGGACTTTGCTTCTCAATTGTCTACTCAGTCCGAAGTAGCACCTGTTGGCAAGAGTTATTCTGCGTTGGATTTCCAGGCTGACATTGTTGGTGGTGTTAATACTGGTTCCTAAATAGACCAAATTATCTACAACTTCAAAGTTATGACTGTCAACAGTGACGTGAAAGCCAAGTCGCGAGTGCGACGACTGTTTGTTTGATGACAGGAGATATTTCGTTTTGCCCTCGTTCACTGCCAGACCCATTTTCTGTGCTTCCTTGTCCAGCCTAGAGAAAGCAGAACTAACGGCGCGGGTGTTGAGGCCGATGATGTCAATATCATAGGCGTACGCCAGCAGCTGTACACTCTTATAGAAGATGGTACCTTCTCTATTTAGTTCTGTAGCTCGAACTATTTTCTCCAGAAGCAGGTTGAAGAAGTCGCACTGTAGGGAGTCGCCTTGTCTGAAACCTCGTTTGGTATCGAACGGCTCGGAGAGTTCCTTCCCGATCCTGACGGAGCTTTTGGTGTTACTCAACGTCAGTTTACACAGTCGTATTAGTTTTGCGGGGATACCAAATTCAGACATCGCGGCATAAAGGCAGCTCCTTTTCGTGCTGTCGAAAGCAGCTTTGAAATCGACGAAGAGGTGAAGTGTGTCGATTCTTCTTTCACGGGTCTTTTCCAAGATTTGGCGCATGATGAATATCTGGTAGGTTATTGATTTGTCAGGTCTGAAGCCCACTGATAAGGTCCAATCAGTTTGTGGGCGGTGGGCTTTAATCTTTCACACAATAAGCTCGATAGAACCTTATATGCGATGTTAAGGAGGCTAATCCCACGGTAGTTGGCGCAGATTGTGGGGTCACCTTTTTTTTATGGATTGCGCATAGCACACATAAATTCCAATCGTTGGGCATGCTTTCATCCATATTTTACAAAGAAGCTGATGCATGCTCCTTATCAGTTCTTCGCTGCCGTGTTTGAATAGCTCGGCCGGCAATCCATCGGCCCCCGCCGCTTTGTTGTTCTTCAGGCGAGTAATTGCTATTCGAACTTCTTCATGGTCGGGCAATGGAACGTCTGCTCCATCGTCATCGATTGGGGAATCGGGTTCGCCTTCTCCTGGCGTTGTGCGTTCACTGCCATTGAGCAGGCTGGAGAAGTGTTCCCTCCATAATTTAAGTATGCTCTGGGCATCGGTCACTAGATCACCTTTGGGGGTTCTACAAGAGTATGCTCCGGTCTTGAAACCTTCTGTAAGCCGCCGCATTTTTTCGTAGAATTTTCGAGCTTTACCCCTGTCGGCCAGCTTATCAAGCTCCTCGTACTCACGCATTTCAGCCTCTTTCTTTTTCTGTCTGCAAATGCGTCTCGCTTCCCTTTTCAACTCTCGGTATCTCTCTACCTCTGTTGCGAGGTAGGCAGCCTGTTTTCTCTCCTCGTCGACCAGCTGTTCTTTTACCAGCTGTTCTTTCCGAAAACCAATGGCTTCGGTTGCAGCTGTACGTAAGGAATTTGAAATGCCGTCCCACAGTTCCCTTATACCGAGTTATTGACGAGTGCTCTCAGAGAGCAGGAGTGCAAGCTGAGTAGAAAATCGTTCGGCTGTCTGTTGTGATTGCAGCTTCTCGACGTCGAACCTTCCTTGTGTTTGTTGGCGTGCGTTTTTTGCTGCACAGAGGCGGGTGCGAATCTTAGCTGCAACAAGATAGTGGTCCGAGTCGATGTTAGGACCTCGGAGCGCACGCACATCTAAAACACTGGAGACGTGTCTTGCGTCTATCACAACATGATCGATCTGGTTGGTAGTTTTTCGATCCGGAGACATCCAGGTAGCTTGATGAATTTTCTTATGCTGGAATCTAGTACTACAGATAACCATATTTCGGGCCCCGGCGAAGTCAATCAGTCTCAACCCATTTGGGGATGTTTCGTCGTGGAGGCTGAATTTACCGACCGTAGTGCCAAAGATACCTTCTTTGCCCACCCTGGCGTTAAAGTCGCCAAGCACGATTTTGACATCGTGGCGGGGGCAGCTCCCATAAGCGCGCTCCAAGCGCTCATAGAAGGCATCTTTGGTCACATCGTCCATCTCTTCCGTCGGGGCGTGGGCGCAAATCAGCGATATGTTGAAGAACCTCGCTTTGATGCGGATTGTGGCTAGACGTTCATTCACCGGAGAGAATGATAGTACTCGGCGACGGGGTCTCCGAACATGCAAATGGTAAAACCAAATGGAAATGAGGAATAACAATCAGTTATACTAGTTTAAAAAGGTCCTCACATATTGTATTCTGTTGTCTCCGTTAAATGGGAGATCAGTGAACAGAAGACGACTTTTAACAGGTGATCTAAGTAGAGAAACTTTTTGCAACACCTTTTTTTTGACAGATCACGGATCAGTCATGTCAAGCTGTCATGTTATTTTTGCTCAGTATTGTTTGGCATTTCATCGTGGATAGACTTACGCCTGAACAACGTTTACAAATCGTTCAACTTTATTACGAATATTTAAGTCCTGTAAAGAATACGTTTCGCGCGCTTCGCTCAACATAATTGGCTTACTGATCGTACTATTCGCAACACCATCACCTATCTTGAGATCCAGCATTCATTATTGGATAATATTCAACCGACCATGTCCAGCACGCAGTAAGGAAAATATGGCAGCCAACTCCGACTGACGTATGGAACGACTTGGCACATTTTTCGTCGAGATCTTAAATTGAGAGCGTACAAAATTATAACAATGAGAATTTCATGTTTTGGGCCGGTCGCTTGGAGAGTGATATCACACCGTTAGATTTTTTCCTGTGGGGATATGTAAAGTCTATAGTCTATGCGGACAATACTGCTTCAATACAGGCCTTGGTCTTGGCCTTGGAAATGCTCGAACGAGTCATTGAAAATTGGACTCAACGGATGAACCATCTGAGACGGAGCTGTGACCAAATATTTGAAAGAGATAATCTTCAAAAAATAAATGCCAAGGAATTTTTTTTCGAATGAAAATAAACATGCCCCATTAAGTTTGAAGTTTCTGTGTTTCATTAAAAAAGTAGGGAACCTCCAATGGATCACCCCTTTTTATAATGTCCTTAACTTTATTGTATATAAATCCATTACAGTTTCCAAAAGGTAATTGTTAAAAATATTAAAATTTTGCTGACATGTAAGGATGCTGATGTTGCAAGAGAGGTGTATTCTGAAAGTAATTACAGTTAATTATTTTTAGAAAAATCCGTTTATATTTCATCCACCTTCAATTAAAATCAAGTGATTGTCTTTTCCGTCCAGTTCGTGTGTATGATGAACGCTTTTCTTGGATTTGTCTGTAAGATAATAACTTTGTACAAATATAACACTTTATTAATTTTAATTATTTGTCGACTACTTACGTCTAACAGATATGATGCGTTCCGATTCACCCATCGCATTTTTCGCCACACAGTGATAATCCCCAAAATCTTTTGAAACTACAGGACGTATAGTCAAACGCATAACAATCCTGAAAACATTATCCAAAGTAACGGACTCATAGGTGCCGCTCTGAACAAATTCCTTGCCTTTCAACCATAAATTAACGGTCGTAGGGTGAGCTTCGGAAATGCACTCTAGCGTAACTTTTTGACCGAAACCAGCATATATGGTGTCGTAGCGCGTCCAAACGGTAGGTGCAACTGAAAAGTGAAACCATTTTATAAATTCTATTAATATCTACAAACTTACATATGTGAGACTTACAATTAACAGCAATTAGTACCCGTTTGCTCACAGTCGGCGGTATACCATTCGAAGCTATACACAAATATGCGCCCATGCTTTCTCTTGTCACTTGCCACAGCGTCAAATTCATACCGTCAATGCTGTAAATGTCAGTTCCATCGGCAGTCTGTAATAATGGAACATCGCGTTCACGACGCCAAGTGACCGTGGGTGTTGGCAAGCCTGTTGCAGTGCATATTAGAGTCACGTTTTGCCCCTCCTGCACAATCATGTCGTGGCTGGTTTGGTAGTCAATTATGTCGGGTGGCACGACCACATCCAGATAGCCGACTTGGCTTTTCATTGGATCGGTATTTATCTGACACATATACCAGCCTCGATCTGATTCGCGTACATCCCTTATACGCAGCTGCCAGATACGATGCTCTGTGTGACTAATGCCTATGCGATGGTTCTTCGTGATGACATGGTTTTGTATGCTGAGAATGGTTTGTGTGTCGACTCTTAACCAAGCTAGCTGTAAATGATATAGTGTTAGTAAGACTCTAAGTTTATCTTGTGTTTAATTGTTAAGTGATACTATTGTAACTGCAGATTTGTCGACAAAAGAAACTCTTGACGTTTGGGGTGTCATACTTTCTCTTTCAAATTTCTAATTATACAGAACTTGTGCTAAGCAGTGAATGCTCTGGGTTCAAACGGTGACATCGTAAAGCTATTGTATGATATCATTGTTCTTTTGTGGCATATTCCATAAGTATTATTCGTCGCAATTTTTTGTCGGATCGAAAGTATTGCGGAGTGGTTTTGCCTAATGAAGTCGATATTAATGTCGTAAATTAACATGTTAAAGGTTGTATGGGAGTTCATTTCATCAAAGGCATTGTATAACACTCGGCGGGTTATTGGACCGAACCAATTCTTTTCGAAGTTAGCCTTCAAAAGCCATATATTTGCGATCAAATTTTCAAATTGAGCTTATTGAAAAGATCATTATTGATTACGGAATGTCAGTAGATAAAGAAGTAAAGTTATAAGGGTAACCCCCGTTTTCCAGTTCTTTTAATGGTGCAAAAGAGTTATCGCTTGTTGATTTGATGAAAGGACGCTTGATCACATTCGCAACAATACCAAATTTTCAGAAATCGATTGGTCGATTTAGCCATGTCCCTTTGTCTGTCCGTCTGTCTGTATATACACGCGGTAGGATCTCAGTATTGAGATATCAACCTGAAATTTTGCTTAAACTGTTCGATCGAAATCAAGTCCTTATATGGAAAACTTTTTTAGTTTCAGCTTACAACAGCACGCCAGTCGCTCATTTTGACAGATTATCATCACGAAATTTGGTACTGATTATAAATTAAGGCAAAAAAGCACCCGGAAATTGTAATTAAATTCCCCGGCAAGTATTAGAGAGATGGCAAGAGAGCTCGACATCTTTCGCGAGTATTTTGGTAGATATTTTGAGTATAAAACGCGTTCTTGTTCAACTCGTCCCCATAAAGTTGAATTTGTTCTCAAAAAGAGTGATTGTGACCGAATTTAAAGTCAAAAACACAATGAATACCATCGATCAACCACCGTATTCCGTATGCTGAAGGCCATCCCAAAAAGTGCTTACGAAAAGTGTTTCGAGGACTGAAAAAATCGATGGCATAACTGTTCTACATCTGGTGGGGATAGCTTTTAAGGCGACAAAATAAATATTGAATTGAATTAAATATTTTTCATTTTCTTCTTTTTTGTCGCGATGTAGGTCAAGGCCACGCAATAATCTCTGCAAAATTATTCAGATCGGACTACTATAGCATATAGCTGAAACTCAAACTGACCAATCAAAATCAAGATCCAATCGCCCGGAGAGCGACAGGAGAAAACTAGACGAAGACCTAAACGGGGATGGATGTGGAGTCGTCCCCTTCGGACGCAACGAGCGTTGGACTCTGCCTTCAATCCTTGACTTCACTTTGACATCTAGAGAAATAGCTTTCGTAATCTCTGAACGAAGGGTTCTTAATGACCATTCCTTCTCTGATCATAGGTATATTAGTATCAACCTGGACAGAGCAGGTCGGATTATGGAAACTTTAGAAACACGGACGGCTCTTTCTGTTCTGGCAGCTCGATCGATGAGTGATATGTAGATCTGTCTTTGAAAGCTCTTATCCTTTGACTCAGAATGGAAAGAGGAAATCTTCTTGGTGGACACCAGTAATATGGGAAAACAGATCTTCAAGCAGAGATCAGATCTTCTCCTCTCCCGTGGGCTATTTACTCTTTTAAACCGTTTAAGTCTCTGGACTCGGCATCATTATACCCGCACAGCTTCAGCGTGAAAGAAAGGTATCATGTAATTGGTTGACCCCATCTATGTGAACTACGCCAAGTTAGAGTGGGGTTCGTCTAGAAGGTAAAGCTGTCATGTCACTGCCAAGGATATCCTGGTTTCTAATGAAAACTCTAGAAAGATTCATGGACCTACATATAAGGAGTCAAATGCCAAGGAACGGGCTATAAGTGCTCAGCATGTCTACAGCAAAGGAAGATCGGTCGACAATACCTCGCTCTCGGTAGAGCTATAGCGCGAGTGTACCTATATATATTGGGACTGTGAAAACGAAAGGACAGCGTGAGGCGATTATTCGAGCTCGTGATTAGTTTGGTATCTAAGCTAACCTCAAACATATCATCTATAGTCTCTTTTGCAACGGAACGGTTTGAGCGGAGTTAGGAAGTGCATGGGCTCACCGAAAAGTGAACGACCTTTTGAAAGAACTTAAAATAGATTAGCCATAAATCCAAAAAAAACTGAGCTAGTTTCATTTATTAGGAGGTATAAAAACCTGACGTCACTCTTCCCTCGTTGAGAAGCTCTATTCTCCAACTGGTTGACCGGGTAATGTACTTGGGGCTTTCATTGAAAGGAAGCTCTCATAGAATCTGTCGCCTTATACTATAAAGAAGCAAATGAGATGAGGTGGAGCCTCGCACCAAAAGAGGTGTTCTGGTTCTATGAAAGCCTAGTTTGTAGATTGATAGACGAGGAATGCAGCGCAGCCTTAAGGTTATTGCTTCCTAAGAGAAACCGTAGTTAAGCCAATGTTCTAGCTAAACGGCTGTAGAGTGTTCAAAGAGCCGCACTAATGGGCATCTATGTTGCACTAAGGACTACTCCAACAATGGAACACAATGTAATTCTACACGTTGCATCTAGTAGATGGTTGACGGCGAGGGCTGTTATAAGACTTAGGGAAGCTGGTTATATGAGCGGCCCCAGGCCGGGACGCACTGAAATACTCCACTGCTTCGATCACTACACCGCAGAATCTTATCATGACGGTTCCTTCTTGGCTCACATCTGCGAGAGATTGGTTATAGCCGTTGGAGGAGGTATGCAGTGAGCTTCTTCACGCACGGATCGAAGTTAGGGGGAGAGTAGGTGGTGCAGTCTTTTGTCGGGGGCTCTCCATCAACTCAACATCAGTCTCGCTAACTGTGTGTTCAAAACTAGTCAAGGAGTGCATGACCTCATTAGCAATAACTTCAAGCTTCTTCCTAGAAGACTAGAATGGGCTACAGAAGAATCATTGGAAACCACAAAGCTGATAAGCTGGCTAGGAAGGAAATGCTTCCTCGATTTCATCCGACAGGTGTCGAGTCGGTTCACTGATTTGTTGTAAGCATAAAATTCGTCAATCGATGAGCATCTGATGGTCTATCTATTAGGAGTTTTTAGGCAACACAAAAACAATTTTCTGTCCAAGTGAGATCCATCGACTTCGAATCAACCCCACAACCTAACCAAACCTTATCTTAATTCGACTAGAACGTTGTTTATATCAAAGACATCGGACCTCCGTCCGATATAAACCGATACCTGGCTAATTTTTCAGATCGAATGTAAATATTTCGATTTTGAATACTAACTTCGATGAAATTGATGTTTTACTTATGACTCAATATTTAGAAAAATGATTTGTTCTCTCATTTGCTGTGTGAACGTTAGATCATTAACACTATAACTGAATATATCCGGTACATAACCTAAATGATTTCGGTCAGTGAAATTAAAAAAAAATAAATGAAAATTGAATTTACCAACCTTGAAAGACATCAAGTCGTGAACGATGCAAGTGAGAGTCGCATCACGTCCAACCGGCGTCGTTACATTATTTATAGGTCCACTAAATTTGGGATCGGCTGCAAAAAATAGTAATAATATAATTAATTTTGTAAAAGAGGCTAAGAGATACAAATTAGAGTTAGATGTAGGGAATATAAATAAGTAGTGAGTGTATTGCGAAAATACTTGTGATTGTAAAATTTGTATGTTAAGTGTATTATAAAAATATCTGCTATTTTTAAAATTTGACATATTTTACAATGCTTTGATACCATAGATAATTCAAACGATATCAGGATAGGGAACACGATTTGGGTTAGGCTCACCAACTTAGAAGATTTAAATGAAGTATATCGATATGGCTACCATACTGAAGTTATTAAAGGAAACTGCATGAATCATGCATCAAATTACTTTCACATTCACCGTATTTTTTAGATTTGGCCCTCAGTAACTTCGTCCAGCTCTCGCTCGCTGGCAAGTAATATGGCAACTATGACTTCGAACTTAAGGCTAATTTTGGAGTAAAATAATATTTTTATAATTTGCAAAGATCAAAGCCGGGAAAATGCTTTTAGCTGATGTCAAAATTTTATATAAAATCTGTAAGAAAGAGCAACGTTCGGGAGGAAATTTTATATAATCAGTATATAAGGTCCGTTGGTTTTGTTTGAACCAGATGAATTGATGTATTATGTTACCGTATGTTATAAGTCATTGATGATTTCCTTTGGATTATTTCATAAGAATAGTAGAATAGTAGTAATAATAGTAAAATATTAGTAGATTCTTCATCCAACCAAACTGTATTCTCTACTGGGAACAAAGAAAGTCATGTGCATATTTGCGATACAACAAAGCATAACAAACCGCAAAATTTTATTATGTTATATAAGCGAAAAATGCCGTGATAATAAGCGTAAACACTTAACAAATGTTGAAACTACCAGATTTTTTTTCGCCCATTTGCCAATAAGATTGCTATAAGCATATGCAAAGATATGCCCTAAGAGGTTAAGCGCAATTTAGGATATACCTTAGGGAGTTCGTTGCCAACACATTTTAACACACACGTGTCTAGACAAAATTTTGCATACATGCAAAGGTAACTGGAAGTTTACAGCTAGACGCGTCATTAACACTGAAAAAGCAGCATTTATTAAGAAGTTGGGGGTTGTTAGGTAGTTTATAGAAACATATGTCGGGTTTACCGGTTTAGCAAAGCAATATACTTGCTTATTTTTAAGCAATTAAGTTTTGCCTCAAAGTTTAGCGAAGTATAAAGCGTTCCTAAATTAAAGCAAATATCTAAATTGTTTCTTATTTGGTATAACTTTGAGGCGGGTGCCCAAATTGAATATTTATTTCCTAGCAATAGTCGGGATTTTCTGGAAAAATTTATTGATTTCTATTTTGTGTACTTTTGTCACTTCAATGGGACTTTTAAAGCATTTTATTGATTTTAATCAAGGTTAGAAGTAGATAAGGAAACATTTACTTTCCCGCTATACTTTTTTCCAGTAATAGTTTCGCTTTAAAGACCGACTAGATGTTACTGAGGGAATAAATTCTTAAGATTTTGAGTAATAAACCCGATGGAGAGACACTTGCTTGAAAAAACTTATTATTTTTTAAAAATTAAAAAAAAAAAAATCTTAAATTTTTTAATATGTTTTCAGAGGTATAAACACATATCTGATAAACTAGCTATTAAAGTAAATGCATGTGCTGAACATACCAACTGCACTTCATTTATTTGAAGTACGAAAAGTATTGCTCTTACATCCAAAAAAAGGTACTGTCTGATTGGTATACCGGGGTCATTTACTGTCAATGATCAGTGCAGGTTGATTATTCTTTAGTGTTTGGTTCCTTGCGTCATTTATATTCATTTAAAAGCGTAATGATTCCAGCAGTACATTCCAACAGGCCACACAGTGAGGCACCAACATTCTACGACGATTTTGTGCCACAAGCATAGTATATCCAAAAATATATCAGAAAATTAGCTATCGTTAGACTACTTTTTGCGTGGCAATACTATAGGCTATATATGTATTCTAGCTACAACCAACCAGTTAAAAACCAAATTTTATGCGTTACTGGCGATATAAGGCTTACTTACAAAATATTGGTCAATTCAATCAGTCCTTGATTTCAAATCTTAAAGAATTTCCAACTAAATCTTACAACTCCATTTCTTGCTTTATAAGATCTTGAGTCCGAATGTGTGTGAAAGAAACTCAATAACTTTGTTCCATCATATGGCTGACATTTTCTGTCCCCTTTGCAAAATAGATTAGAGCTGCATGACATTCTTCAGATTTAGAAGTCCACGAAATAAGTTGTAGAAGTTAAGTAAGCCGCTTAAAGCTTTTTCTTGCTAAATACGACTCTGAAATTACATTTTTAATGGAACTTGAAGCTTGACCATAGTTAACATTTAGATTACTTCTATCTTCCACGATCTTGTTGAAAGTTTTAGTGTCCCGAGGTTCAAGCTTTAAGATGTTTAATCGTGTAATCGTAACTGTGAACTCTTCACCTGAAAAGATGGTTTTGGAGCAAAGTCGTCACTAATTTTGAGAAGGGGTGATAAAAAGATTATTGTAATAGATCGATCAAAATCAAGTCTTTATATGGAAAGCTTTTTTATTTGACAAGATATCAAATCTGGAAAGGGATATTCTTCAAGGCAACGCTGCAATCTCGGAAAAAATTGTTCAGAGCGGATCACTATAGTACACAGCTGCCATACAAATTTAACGATTGGAAGTAAGTGCTTGTGTGGAAAACTTTTTCATTTGACAAGATAGTATCACGAAATTTGACATGGGTTAATGGCCAAGGAAACGATTCTCCGATGAAATTGTTTAGATCGAATTTTTATGGTATACAGTATAGCTGCCATATAAGCTGACCAATCCAAATCAAGTTCTTGTAAGGAAGGTTTTGTATTTGTGACGGTGTACAATTTTTTCTTGTTTTAATTTCAGCTACATATAAAAATAAATTTAAATTCAGTCCAAACGAAAATCGATATATATGTATGTAAATAACTTTGTACTTCCATACTGAAATGTGCTCTTAAGATTTAGTATTTTTTGTTGCTTACTAATATCTTCCACAAATAATCTTTAATAAATTGAAAATTTCTGCTTACTTTGCAACAGATGCATAATTAAATCTTACTCAGTTTAAAGAAGTAAAAATAAGCTGTCGCACAAATAAATTTGGTTGGAATGTAAGGCTATCCAGATGGCCACAACAAAAATTAACTGACCTCGAAATGAGCATCCGCTATAAATTTGAGGCATTTTTAATGATTATTAAGTCGTTATTAAAGCCTACAAGTGACAATTATTTTTTGATATTTAACAGTTTTGAAATACCAACATGCAAAGGTCGTGACGAAAGTAGAGGAAGCAATTATATAAATTAACAGCTTAGCCGCTCAACAAGCCAGGCTAAGGCAGTGGTAAATTTCAAATGTAGCAGCAACCATGCAAAGTCTGGGAGTGGAAGGAGACACATTTTTCTTGTTTATCTTATACTTGTACTTATGCTGAGTAAAAATATGCTAAAATAAATATTTAGATACGGCTGCGGACATCCAAAATCTGTTTTGAGGTTTACAGACTGTGGCGCGTTTTTAGCATGGAGTTAAAAATGGAATATTAAGGATAAGGCATTACTTGTATATCGTTTTTTGACATTTCTATACCAAATAGTAAGTTTACAACAAACGAAGAATTCGCGTTGAATTATGAATCTGATACTTTTTAAAATTCCGAAAGTTTTCTACAAAAGAATTTGAGATTTCAAATTCGAAGGACTTGAAAAAGAAAGCATTGTCAAAGACAAGCCTCGTTTTTCTTTGACAATGATTAATAGTTTTTCGAAATAATTATCTAAAAAGCGTCGAAGCCGTCTTTACGTTTTGTAGCCCCCGTATACCAAAGATAGGATCTCCGCCCTGCATCGAGTCTTAAACACAGCAACTACGAATGCTTGAGTATGTGCGACTGGAACCGTGAACGTGCACTCGAAGTTATTCTGTTGCTCACTTCATTCCATATACCGTAATTGTAAAAAGTACGGCAAATCGCTCTAGTTTAGTTAGGACATCATCAGGACATTGGAAGGACAGGTTAATAACCACTATTCAACTGTAGGTCATTAGAGGATGAACTTTACCATCAGAATTTCTTTGGGAAATAAAAGAGGCAGCACCTTGAAATGGAATACCGGGCTTCGAAAAAAGCGGAAGAAATTTGTGCAGAAGATAGTGAGAACATAAGCTAAGCTTTTAGTACCCATCGGCTGTTTTCGAAAGATATATGGCATTAACAGGGGTGTGAATGTTGAAAAGGAAAACGGGTTGTCACATTAATGTAGTATTTCAGAAAATTTCATTCTATGAAATAAAATTGGCAATAATATAGGAGTTGGTAGAAGGACCTAACATGTTAGCTATGAATAATCATTTACTGCTAGCATACTTGGCTGACAACCAAGTTGAGAGAACCGGAGCCCACCTTTACAGTGAGTCCACGTACCATCGAACAAGAGCTTCGGAGCAAAGTTCTGGACTTCTCAAAGCGAAACTATTTCTCGGAAGATACAATCTGAAAAAATCAACATAAAATGACCTTCCTTCGCGTCTAACTAAGGTAGTTGCAGAGTTGTATACTGGTCACAGCAGGTTAAGATATGATATGCACAAGATGTGAATACGGTCGATAGAATACTGTCAGTTTGTCGATCTTGCGGTGAAAACACCAGATCATCTACTAATTGATTGAATTGCATTGGCGCGGCACCCATTTTGCACAGAGCTTTCTCATACACATTCAGTTGATATCTTCAGAGTGCCTTCTATCTCGAACAACTTCACTTTACGGCCATCCAAAATTATTTTGTGGACTTTTTTGATGTTTTCGTCGGTAACAACCTCTTTTGGGCGCCATCTATGTGTCAGAACGTGGAGTTTTCAATTGACCTGTTAATTATAGTATGGAAGTAGTGTGAGTAGAAAGGTTTGTTAAGCGATCGGACCTCCTCGGAGTTGTTTGAGAAAATTATTGATATCAATGACAATTATTGCTAAAAATAGCGTTACAAGTATGCACGTCGAACAAAAGACCAGACATAGTTTTTTCCTAAGCGGCGAAGAAGTGAACTGATTTTTTAGAATTTTGCTTTTTAGTGGTTATCACCAACTTCATACAGAGCTGACTTATTGAAGTGTGGGTGACGATCTTCTTCCTTAGAAATCAAAAGAAACGTGCATTTTGTTGATAACAGTCTAGCCATGTGTTCAACTGACAAAATGTTTAAGGCTTTAAGTGTTAATATAATATAATCTCATTCCGAAAAATTCTAGCCAATATTTTGCAAAGTTTGTGACTCATAATGCCACTGATGATGTGAATTATGCACAAAAGCAATTTGTGTTGAACGTAAGTGCTTTGTTCAATTTCAAAACTTAACTGCCCGTAGTTCCCAGGTGAGAACACCAATTTTTCTCAAAAAAATACTGTTGCAACTTGCAAGGATCAAAACTGGGGTAACGCCCTCAATGTTGCGGAAGAGTTCAACATTCATTATTCGAGGAAATCATGAATGAATTACAATCAAATTTGATATTTTACTAAGTTATATTATAGATCATTTAGTTTAAAAACTATATTTTACTTCCCGTCATCGTCGTCTTCATCATCAACATTATATTAAAATCATCCTCAAATGAGATATATCTGACATAAACTTGACCGGTGAGGCTAAATTTAATATATTGAGTTTATGTGCAAACCGTCGACCAGAAAATTGGAATTGGCGATATTGACTATATACACGGCATAAGGTCAACCGGTAGTTGAAAATCTTTCAATAGGTATATGGGATAAACTAATTTTTCTATTAGGTAAGGTTGGGCTAAGGAAAATATTAGCCAGATTCAATTTATATTTGATATACAGACATACTATTATCAGGAAAGGATCTCTTCTAATGAGTGAGATAGAATTTAAATATGTGTTATAAGGAAGTAAGCGCACTGGCATGTATAAATATCGATAATGTTCAATAATTGGGAAACAATACCTGTAAATGACTATTCGTTTGAACTCCTAAGGCAGACTCGGCATTAAAGTGGATTTAATTAGAATAAAATTGAGTTTATATTATTTATTGAAGCTGTAATGACGGTTCCTACATAAGAACGTATCTACAAATTTTAATTTATTATTATTGAGTGTCTACACTAATGTGGGAAAAGAAAATATTTTGTAGTTTTTTCGATTACCACCAGATTTATCGAAAACTTTGTCGGAAACTTTGTTTGTGACTTCTCAATTCTGAACAAAAAAACATGTAATTTAACTCAATTTAATTTTTAACAAAGTTTGTTTGGAAGTGTTAAGATTATTTTTTCTTGTGCACTAGCTAAGAATTGAGTCCTTCCTGTACCATACATTGGTACCTTTGGTCAATAGTTTGCGAAATTTATCTTCAGTTCTTTGCTCTTCAAAAGACTTTTTAGTCGGCCATCAGCTAATTGCGAGTGACACAACTATTACTGTTTGCTAACAGCCTTAATATTATGAACGAAAAATAACGAAATGTCGCGATATTTATGAAAAGCACCAACACCGCATTTTCTCTCTCAAAATATGTCGAGTAATGACGAGTAAAGGCGCAAACGCTGTCACGAATTCCAAGCTTCAAAGATTTCGTTTTGTTCATAAAGCTTTCAACACGATTCTAAATAATAATTATGCAAAGGTACAACTATAAACTAAAATGTAGTGCCCGCTGATGGGTATGTAAAACTTCTAGACGATTTTTACAAATAAATTTGAGTTGTTCAAAAACTTAAAACGTAGGATACTAATACAAAAATACATAAGCATGCATAGTATAGTTAGCACCGTAATGGTCTGCCATGCAATAATCAAATTATATTGCAAGTGAGCAGGTTTAGAACATGATTGCAAATCATAGGTTACTCATACGTCATGGTGCGCGCCTTTTCATTGCATTCACGCCTTTGACCTAGCATAATGAAACTGCGAGTTACTTACATAAGCAAGCATAGCTTTTACACTTATGTACATACATATATATACATATATACAAAACATACATATGTACAAATATGATTTTAGTAGATTTTTTAGCATATTTTGTAGATTTCCTGCAATGGTTGTGAATTTCACATTCTTGCATATGCTCTAACCAGCAGCATTTCGGAGAATGTAATTTGTACATTTGGAAGGAACTGCGGAAGATAATGGTTTTAAGAAGGGGTTATGCAGTAAAAGCAGCGGGACGCTACGAACTACCAGTTTAACCGCATAGTAATTTTGGCGGCACTAAGGAAGAGTAGAAGCGGTGACAGGGTGGTATAAGGCGATTTCATTGGAGTTTGCATATCAGAATTTTGATTTACTTATTTTGGAGGGAACCAGTAATAGTTTAACACTTGTTTAAACAAATGTCAAGAGTGACAGACTTTCATTTTATTATCAAACTGTATGATAAAAAAATTCTGTATCAAATATGTCAATTATAAATATAAATTAATAAAAATGTCAATTAACAGAGAATATTTAAGTAAATCGCCATTTAACACATTCTGATTTCGGCGTACACGTTGCATTTTATTCCATTTTCAGTTTCACTAAAAATTTAAACACTTACTACCATCGCGGTTGTTGCTTCACCGCATCATTGATACATATTCATTTTGCTTCATTCTTTGTGGTGCGAAAAGAGGAAGTCTCAATTGTCTGCTTCCCGTATGAACATTTGAAAAAATAAAGAAAATAGTGTAAGCAAGGAAGAAAATTTCACCCTGTTGCAAGGCTGTTGCTGTCTGGCCGCAAAGTCTGCGGCCTCAGTGGTAAGGCCCATTTGATAGCTGCAGCCGACTAGCGCGACGATAGTTACATGTCTGAGCCGACAAGCCCATCTAAACACCGCGCTAGCTTAGTCAGCCACTTAACTGGCCAATCGGTCTTCAGCTATTCAGTTCGTCAATCGCATGAGGCTAGTATGAATATTTACGCTACTTTGCCCCTTAATAACGCATTGATTTACGTTGCAGTGACGAAAATTGCCATTTTTATGCCGCTAAGTGGTCCCACATACATATAGTATGTGTAGGTACATTAAGGTGATCCAGCTTTTAACAGAAATATGATTTCGTTTTGTTTTTAATTAATCAGTATTAGTTCTGAATATCTCATATAGTAAATGATACTCGATAATCTGAAAAATGAATGAATGAGTGATACTCGATAATATGAAAAATATTTTAGAACTGGCGAACCTTTATTTCAAATCAACTCAACGAAAAGATTTACGTGATTACGTCTCATGTAGAACATTTCCAAAATTCTCTCTATATCTCGTCAATAATGTGATGAGTGTGTCAGCATATCCAATCGATCTGACATACGTTCTCGAAATAGTCGAAGGGAGTCAAATCAAATCTTTTAAATGGCCCTTTGACACCAGTCAGTCCCTGATATGATTCGGTATACAAAAGCTCGTTTGTTTCATCATGAATTTGAAAATAGTAAGGAACTAAAATTACTTCCATATATATAAAATCACACCTCACAATTATTCTTTTTGGATGCAAAGAAGACGGTAGAGTTTATTTAGATTTTTCAGACTCTAATATACTAGCTGGTCTACGAAAAGGGGGCTTAGGTGTCAAAAAATCAATTTTCACTTTTTTAACTGACGAAACGAGTTGTTTATTTTTAACAGCTGTTTCCCAGAAAAATTTTTCAGAAAACTTTTCGCTCGTTAGCTCCCTTTTCGTAGACCAGGTCACATATATCGATAAGCACTTCGCTGAAGTGGATTAGACAATAGAAATATAAATGTACATAAATTCGACGTAGACTATGTCGGTTTTGGAAATAAATTTACTTGATTACTGAACATAAATGTCAAACACATACATTCGATTCGACAGCTGTCAAAGCTCTGTTTCTACTTGTAGAAAACTCCATATCCTAACAATATAGTTTCCTACAGTTTATAAACTAGAATCTACCAACCTAATCAAATATAATTTATTCAAATATTCATCGATACTTTAGGCTGTTGTTAACTCGGCTATAATCGCGTAAGCGGTGTCTACGCCAATTAAGACTTTAGGGCAGAAAAAAGGTAATAGTAATAGAAATCCTTAAGCTGATAGCGTGGCCATTCCATTCCATCTATTATTATAATTTGCAATGCATAATGGAAACATTCTGAAATATTTTCTTAATTTTTAGCCACATAAAAATTGGATCACCCTGATTGCCATGTGAAGTAACTATTTTACACCTCTCAACCACGCAGCAATGTGGCTTGCATGTAGTAAATGCATGTAGCGTTGTCTGAAAATTATCGTGCGAAGGTGGGTAATTGCATTTTCGGCTTGTTTGTGAAGATGCAAAAAAGTAAATTTACTGAATGTAAAAAAATTGGAAAGAAGCATTCCAAAAAAAAAAATAAAATGATTTTCCATTTGCTGCTTCAAACACTGCGGCAACACTTCCGCTTGTCGGCGATATATCTTTTTATTAATTTGTGGTTTACTGTAACGGCACTTTATAGCAAATTTCGGGTATATTAATTTTACGTGTATGAAGTAGAGTTTTCTTTTAAATAAATGACAATATTTTCCTATAATACCATAGTGATGTAGTTATAATATTTATAAGAGGTGTAAGTCCGTAAATAGAGAGTACTATAAAGTGAACTTTGCACTGGTTTAGACACAAAAACTTCGTAAAAAGGTTTAGATAACATTACCTTAAAGCATACCTAATAAGACAAAACATGTACAATGTTTGGTTGCCTTTTTAATTAAGGAAAATATTCAAACTAATATATTTAAATAAACCTAGCAAAAATCGTTTTCTGGAATTTAGAATTGGCATTTGAGAAATGAAGGTTGGGAGTGTCAATAGGAGAACCTTTTTAAATAACTGGTTAGTCGGTAAAGAAAAATAAATGTTCTCTTAACATTTTTACTGATTTTTAAAATGTGTAGCTAAATATGGCATGACCATATAAATTGAGCTGAGTTCAATAAAACTATTATTTTCATTTACGCTTCTTAATATAGATTTACTTATCGTTTCTTTTATATAAATATTTGAACAATTAAAAATAACAATAATTGTATAGGCGCCTTTATTTGATGCTTGTCTGACCTTTGGCTCTGTTGTGTTGTGCTTGAGAAGCCTTTCTATAGCTACGATATATTTAGGTCCTGGTTAAGGAACAAAATTTCTAAATATTTTTATACTCTCGCAACAAAGTTGCCAAAGAGAGTATTATAGTTTTGTTCACATAACGGTTGTTTGAAAATCCTAAAACTAAAAGAGTCAGATATAGGGTTATATATACCAAAGTGATCAGGGTGACGAGTAGAGTTGAAATTCGGACGTCTGTCTGTCCGTCCGTCCGTCTTTGTCCGTCCGTGCAAGCTGTAACTTGAGTAAAAATTGAGATATCATGATGAAACTTGGTACACGTATTTCTTGGCTCCATAAGAAGGTTAAGTTCGAAGATGGGCAAAATCGGCCCACTGCCACGCCTACAAAATGGCGAAAACCGAAAACCTATAAAGTGTCATAACTAAGCCATAAATAATGATATTAAAGTGAAATTTGGCACAAAGGATCGCATTAGAGAGGGGCATATTTGGACGTAATTTTTTTGGAAAAGTGGGCGTGGCCCCGCCCCCTACTAAGTTTTTTATACATATCTCGGAATTTACTATAGCTATGTCAACCAAACTCTACAGAGTCGTTTCCTTCAGGCATTTCCATATACAGTTCAAAAATGGAAGAAATCGGATAATAACCACGCCAACCTCCCATACAAAGGTTATGTTGAAAATCACTAAAAGTGCGTTAACCGACTAACAAAAAACGTCAGAAACACTAAATTTTACGGAAGAAATGGCAGAAGGAAGCTACACCCAGGCTTTTTTTAAACATTTAAAATGGGCGTGGCCTCGCCCACTTATGGACCAAAAACCATATCTCAGGAACTACTATACCGATTTCAATGAAATTCGGTACATAATATTTTCTTAACACCCTGATGACATGTACGAAATATGGGTGAAATCGGTTCATAACCACGCCTTCTTCCAATATAACGCGATTTTGAATTCCATCTGATGCCTTCTCTGTATAATATATACATATAAGGAACCAATGATAATAACGGAATAAAACTTTACACAAACACGGTATTTGAAAAATATGTAAATGACCGATAATGAAATCTCGATTATCACTTTATCATGCGAGAGTATAAAATGTTCGGTGACACCCGAACTTAGCCCTTCCATACTTGTTACATATTAGTTTAAAATCAAGTGTAACTTTTGTCAAATATTTAGTATTTTATTATAATAATGGATGACTTGAAACCATTTTATGCAACATTATGATAAAACATATATGGTATCAACTTTCTGTTTTTCGCCTAAGAAAAAAATAAACATTCATTCAAATGAGTGTTTATGGAAGCTTCTTTGTTCATGGATTTGAACGCCGTTAAAATGATAACAAAATGCTATAAAAAGGGCTAATCGAATTCGGCTGAAATACTTTGGGGCAAAAATAGACATGATTAGGTAGACTAAGAAGACGATTTTTACGATGAATGAGACTGTTCAACAAAGAAGTTCCATTAAGGGGCCAGCAGGGTAATATTTTCTCAAATTTTTTTTTTGTTTTGCATTTTGTGTTCCCTTATACCCTTAGAAGTAATGTAGAAACCCACTTTACCATTGGAAGGTTTCGAAAAAAGCCCAAAAATAATAATACCGCTCGACGTTCGGAGCGCTCGGAGTGCACACCTGGCATACCTCAAACTTTAAACGCGTTTTTTTTTTCAAAACACACTTCTTTCAATTGGCGGACATGATTCCGGTCGAACTACTCAACCGATTTGCTTAATTTTTTTTAAATGTTCACAAAACGCCTGACTATCGTCCCTACTAGATTCATAATTTTTTTTTTTTATTGACAATGTTATGACAAAATTTATGTAAAAAAACATGGGGAAAAATTAAAAAAAAAAAAGTTAATTACTTTTTTATTTATCAACATTTTTTCATGATTCTAGTAGGGACGATAACCATTCACGTACTTTTTAAGAATAAATAGGGTTTTTGTGTTTCAGATGATCCAAACATGAGAAATATTTAGTGTCCGCCAGTGAAAAAACCCATCTCATTCACCCAGCCATTTCTCCGACAGATGTCATCAAAAAATTCCGAAAAACTGTGTTTATACACTCCAAATACACTTTTAAAATAAAAATTTCTCTGAAAAACCGGCCAGATTACCCTACTGATCCCTTAAATTTTGTGTGTGGAATCAAATTTCTGGTACCGAAACGTGCGGAATTTCGTATAAGGCTGTCTATGGTAACTGTTTGTATTTGATTGGTAAAAATTAAAACAAAAACACATCCAAGACGGCTAACAACATCAATTGATGAACACGTCAATAAAATAAAGGAATTGGTCCTTGAGAATCGACGACTAACAATAAAAAATCTTACTGGCATCGTTAGGATATCGGAAGGATCAGTGAAAACCATTTTGAAAGATTATTTGGACCTAAAAAATGTGAAAACACGATTGGTTCCAAAATCAATATTTTTTTTTATATATTGGTGTTGAATTGTCTTCAAAAATTTCTCGCTGTGCCGACACTGAAAAAATTTCTATAAATACCAGAAAAGAGTAAGTTTTACTGAAAAAAAATATATATTGTAGTAATAAAGAAATATATTAAAAACTTTAATCAAAATCGTTATCTAGCATTTTTTTCTTGAATTCTAAATGTTTATATTGGAAATCTAAATTTTTTCACCAAAAGTACACAAATTTAACTAGTGAGTTTTCTATTTTAAGATTTTACTAAGCCGTCGGGTAGAAAAATAATCGACAGAAATGTTAATAAGATTAAATATTTAACTTTTTATCATTTTCAGTTGTGCCAATAAACACTTACAGTTATTTAATTCCGATATCGTTGAGAGCGACAAATAGACGAATTGATTTATTGAAAGCAACCAAAGCCACAATTTCATTATTTTTACGAAATATCAACAAAGCTATTTACTTCACCGAAAGTGCTAAACAAGTCTCTAGAAACTCTGCTCTATTGAAAATAAAAATTTCTCGCGCGCGCTTAAAAAGTGTGACCGCTAATGTAAGAAGTCCTCTGAAGACTGCGGTTTTCAGCGGACATCAAGTGCTCTGCGACTCCCATCTTGACTTATTTTTTTATGATTGCTGCTGCCACAAAGTGTTAGAAATCAAAATTCAAATGAAACGCCACAATTACGTACCAACAACAACTACATTGTGAGTTTATATGCGTGTGTGTGCGTTCATTGGCAAGGACGCTAAATTGGGCACCAACACGTTGTTTGTGGTAAATGAGTGAATAAAACGCGCATGCCCCTTGGACAGAATACACCAGGACGCATACATTTGTACAAATATATATAAAAACACATGTGCTGCATATCGGCACAATTGAATGGATTGTGTGAAAACATTGCAGCAATTTGAAAAAGAGTTTGCCGGTCTTTTGGACGTCGTGTGCAAGGAATTTCATTCATAATTCTGAGACACGTGCCCTCTAACTGTTGAATTGTTACTATAGTGGTTGTAAAAAGGCAAATAATAGTATTTTGAAATATTTGAGTGCAATGAAGTGTTGTTAATTAAGCAACACACGCATTGGGTTAAGAAGTTTTACGAATTTTATATTTCAGCAATATTAAATGAAGTTGTAAGAATTATTTTTAATTATCGGCGTCATATATCGTCGTATACATATGACATATGTACACACATATGTATATATAACAAGTAAGGAAGGGCTAAGTTCGGGTGTCACCGAACATTTTATACTCTCGCCTGATAAAGTGATAATCGAGATTTCATTATCCGTCATTTACATATTTTTTTATTTTGCTGTAAAATTAATTAGATTAGTAGTTCCTGAGATATGGTTTTTGGTCCATAAGTGGGCGACGCCACGCCCATTTTCACTTTTTGAAAAAAGCCTGGGTGCAGCTTCCTTCTGCCATTTCTTCCGCAAAATTTAGTGTTTCTGACGTTTTTTGTTAGTCGGTTAACGCACTTTTACTGATTTTCAACATAACCTTTGTATGGGAGGTGAGCGTGGTTATTATCCGATTCTTCCATTTTTGAACTGTATATGGAAATGCCTGAAGGAAACGATTCTATAGAGTTTGGTTGACATAGCTATAGTAGTTTCCGAGATATGTACAAAAAACTTAGTAGGGGGCGGCATTTTTCCAAAAAAATTACTTCCAAATATGCCCCTCCCTAATGCGATCCTTTTCGGTTTTCGCCATTTTGTGGGCGTGGCAGTGGGCCGATTTTGCCCATCTTCGAACTTAACCTTCTTAAGGAGCCAGGAAATATGTGTACCAAGATTTCATCATGATATCTCAACAGACAGACATCCAAATTTCAACTCTACTCGTTACCCTGATCACTTTGGTATATATAACCCTATATTTGACTCTTTTAGTTTTAGGACTTACAAACAACCGTTATGTGAAAAAACTATAATACTCTCCTTAGCAACTTTGTTGCGAGAGTATAAAAAGAGTATATTAATATGGTAAATAAATATCATATATATGCTTCTAGCGACAAATATGAATGTTAATAGTTGAGTAGTACCCATATTACATAACAGACTTACTGAAGGGTCTATCTTATAACTTTATCCGCGAGGTTTATTTTTTAAAAATTTTAACATTTATTTAAAACAATTTCGTACAATCTGCTATACAATTTTCCCATCTTTCTGGCCACTTATAGTTTTCATCTCAACAAAACTGCGCTGGCTTGGCGGCCAATAATGAATCAAGCCAGTTATCGATCCCTGTACTGATGGGAACCGTTTTGCTGACCAAAACAAATGAACCTATGATGGTCAGAAGAGGCTAGTTTCGGTCTATAAGGCGTGTTAAAATGTGAAGCAAAACATCCCAGACCCTGTTTTCCAAATAGTTTTTAACTGGAAAATTAGTGTCACGTGTCTAGTCATAAAATCCGAGCGTTTTGCGGCAATCGCTCCCTTCAATTTGATGAATTGTTGTCAGTAGCGTTTGCCATTAAGAATTTCACCTAGTTTTCTAAGTGAGAAATAATATAGTTCCCTTCTGATCTCATCAAATACAGACTATTAGCTTGGCTTCGTGGATATTCGAGTTTGCTTTGATTCTGCTGGTTGTCCAGGTGATTTCTTGCATTTTGTGACCGTAATGGATTCATGTTTCATCCCCAGTCGGAGAACGATAATAAAACAAGAAAAAACGTTAACTTCGGCTGCACCGAAGCTAATATACCCTTCACAGATTACATTGGTGCCTTAGAAAATAATTTATACCAAATTTCGTAAATATATCTTGTCAAATGCAAAGTTTTCCATACAAGAACTTGATGTCGATCGTTCAGTTTGTATGGTAGCTATATGCTATAGTTAACCGATCTGACCAATTTCTTCGGAGGTTACATTGTTTCCTTAGATAATAATCTATACCAAATTTGGTGAAGATACATTATCAAATGTGAAAGTTTTCCATACAAAAACTTGATTCCGATCGTTCAGTTTATATGGCAGCTATATGTTATCGGCCGTTCCAACAAATGAGCAGCTTCTTGAAGAGAAAATGACGTTTGCAAAATTTCAAAAGGATATCTTAACAAGTAAGGAAGGGCTAAGTTCGGGTGTCACCGAACATTTTATACTCTCGCATGGTAAAGTGATAATCGAGATTTCATAATACGTCATTTACATATTTTTCAAATACCGTATTTATGTAAAGTTTTATTCCGCTATCATCATTGGTTCCTAATGTTTATACTCTTATTATACAGAGAAGGCATCAGATGGAATTCAAAATAGCTTTATATTGGAAGAAGGCGTGGTTGCGAACCGATTTCACCCATATTTCGTACATGTCATCAGGGTGTTAAGAAAATATTATATACCGAATTTCATTGAAAGCGGTCTAGTAGCTCCTGAGATATGGTTCTTGGTCCATAAGTGGGCGGCGCCACGCCCATTTTCAATTTTTAAAAAAAGCCTGGGTGCAGCTTCCTTCTGCCATGCGGTTATCGCACTTTTAGTGATTTTGAACATAACCTTTGTATGGGAGGTGGGCGTGGTTATTATCCGATTTCTTCCATTTTTGAACTGTACATGGAAATGCCTGAAGGAAACGACTCTGTAGACTTTGGTTGACATAGCTATAGTAGTTTTCGAGATATGTACAAAAAACTTAGTAGGGGGCGGGGCCACGCCCACTTTTCCAAAACAATTGCGTCCAAATATGCCCCTCCCTAATGCGATCCTTTGTGCCAAATTTCACTTTAATATCTTTATTTATGGCTTAGTTATGACACTTTATAGGTTTTCGGTTTCCGCCATTTTGTGGGCGTGGCAGTGGGCGGATTTTGCCCATCTTCGAACTTAACCTTCTTATGGAGCCAAGGAATACGTGTATCAAGTTTCATCATGATATCTCAATTTTTACTCAAGTTACAGCTTGCACGGACGGACGGACAGACGGACGGACGGACGGACAGACGGACGGACAGACGGACGGACAGACAGACATCCGGATTTCGACTCTACTCGTCGCCCTGATCACTTTGGTATATATAACCCTATATCTGACTCTTTTAGTTTTAGGACTTACAAACAACCGTTATGTGAACAAAACTATAATACTCTCGTTAGCAACATTGTTGCGAGAGTATAAAAACTGAGGGACTAGTTCGAATATATACAGACAGACGGACATGGCTAAATCGACTCAGCTCAACATACTGATCATTTATATATATACTTTATAGGGTCAAACTTAATATACCCTGTTCAGGGTATAAAGATAGCGTTCAAGCAGTATCTTTCAACGTCTCTTGACCTCAATTCACAAGACCCCCGATCTCCCTTTTAATGTGTCCGGCAGCTATTAACCATTTTGAAATGGCCGCCTCCCAAAGTTTCTGAGAGATCTTCTTGTGTTTATTAATCATTTCTATCGAGTAATGCTTCTTGTTTCTCATCTTCAGATCTTTTTGAGCACCCATGCGATTCGAGTTGACGCATTTAGTCCAGTCGGTCGATTATCACTAAATTACCGATTGGACTTCAGAGTAAAATGATGAAGCAATATTTCATTCGTTGGCAAATAGCGATCAAAGAGTTTGGGTTTATTATGACTGAATAATTACA
>NC_065920.1:41490315-41512203 GCF_024586455.1 Bactrocera neohumeralis | reverse complement strand
ATAAGCGTCACATCAAGTTGACTTAAGATGGTTTTCTAAACGATACTTAGAGGTTTATTTAGAATGTTTTTTCTCTTTTCTATCTTATCTGACTTAAGTTGTTTTTGCAAATGCACTATGAAAAAATATCGACTTAAGATGCTTTTTCAAAATTCCTATCTCCGTCGCTAATCACGCTATCAGTACCCCGATAAGACAGAAATGACCGATATGAAAATTTGCTTTTATGATAAAGAAATTGGAAAATTTACTAATCTCGACTTAAACGGGTTTTCCAAAAGTCCACAGTTATACTTAACGTTTTTCAATTTATATTAAAATCATTTTATAATAACTTTCACCATTGTATATATACATATATAATATATATTTAACGGTTTTAAAACTACTGTTTAGTAATTTTCATCATTTCAATTCATTTTATAATAATAATTTTTAAGTGAATTTCGCATAAAATACAAGTTTTATAACGATTCTTTTAAGAAAAAGTGTGAGTCGCCTATAAGGTGAGTTTTTATACATATTACACTGTCAAATTAGTTTTTTCCAATCTAAGATTAGCATATTAAAAGAACTTTATTGAAGAGCTCTTCAAATAAGAATTTTTTACCAACATTTACATAGAAAAACTTTTATTAAGCAAAAACGAGTAACGGCAATTTGCACATCCTGGCCATAGTTGCTTGATGGCTGTTGCGTGTGAATATCAATTTCTTCCACGAAGTCTCTACATACATAGGTACATACTCGTACTAGTTACATGTGCTCGACCGCCTTTGTGCCGCAAGACAAATATATTACATTATTCCATAAGGTCACGTGCTAAATGACCAAGACGTGCAGTGTTGCGGTTATCTTAAAGTGTATAAGCTAGAGAATGGTGGTGGTGGAATGGTGCTGGCGATGACCACCAAAACAATAAAATTAGCAAACCTTTTTGTGACAACATAATTTTATTGTTTGTGTTTACGTACATAGCGAGAGCCTATTTCCTTTTTCCTATGGTTGTCGGTTGCTGATGCCAACATGAGAGTTGTTATTTTCTTAAAACGCTCATACTCGTATATTTTCAATGCAAAGCACTTAACCTGATCAATTCAGTCAGTCAGTTTTTATTGACATCTAATGTAAGATATTCGATATTATTAAAATTAAAGACATTTTGTTACCTTCTAATTCTCTTCCGGTTCTTGAGAGTTCCCATTACTCGTCATCAACATTAAATGTAAATTTAGCTTTAACATTATTTATGTGTTTATAAATCTTGCCGCAATAGTAGAAGTTCTTACTAGACACTGTCTAATAGTTTTCAAAGTTCTTTGGAGTAGAGAGAGGTGGAAACATCTAGGCATTTTCTCCTCCATTGTTCAGCCCGTGCACGACTTAGGCTGAATCATCTCGGTAGTCTTACTTTTGGCATATCAGAAAACATAGCCCTATCTTACAATAGCCGCCTCAAAAAATTTGTGGAAAGCTCAAATCGCTTCGTCGATATAGCAGTTTTTAGGTAGTACAAAAAATCGGCGTTCTTAGCTAAACACGGAAGGTTATGGCTTTTGGTTTCGAAATTAAATTTGAGCGGAATAATCTGGTGCCTATGCCTATGTAGTACGTTCTCACACAATAAGACAGACGGTCTTGTTTTTTTCCAATGTTGAACTTCAACAATAGATTATAGTCGAAGTTTCCGTTTAGATATTAGGAACTGAGAAGCGGTTGAAAGGAACATTCATAATTGGTAAAGAACAAATTTGATTTTGGCGTGTATGCGGAGGTATTCTCGGAGAAACTCAATATCAAGGCTACAGGAATGAATCATTTACTCAGGCAGTTAAACAACATTCTAGAACTGCTTATTACCCATGATTAGATTGAACCTCTTAGTTGCGGTTTCGATCTTGGAAACTTATTTCCAAGTTTGTAAGTTGTTTCAAAGTATGAAGAATTTGTTAGAGATGTGGAGCTTTCTAATCAACATCCATCCATAATGGCATAAATAATTGCATTTAGAATATTCTCCATTTCTTTTGACGGCATAAATTTCTATAAACTAATTTGTGTTTCTAATTTTCATTTTAAATTAAAGGCCGGAGATTGAATTTCCCAAAGCGACAAATAATTTCCCTCATGATGTTGGTTATTAACTGATCAATTGAAAAGTCCCCGACATATCATACTGAAATACATTTCATATTGCAATGGAAAATTAATGCCGTAAGCCTTTTATTATAATACAATATATTATTAATATTAACTGAATATTTTCAAGTCTTCCGTTTAAATGTATTCAGATGGTTTGATGTTTGGTAACCGTTCCCACGACAGTCGGGTCTAAGAAACGGGAACGGATATGGATTTTTATCCGACCAAGAACTGTCAACTGCATCATTCCTCGAATTTGCTTCAGGAATATTTTATGCCGTTACAACAGCGGCATAATTTGGCAAAATTCGTTTTTTTTATTCAACATACTTCGCTTCAAGTGTGATACACTGATTATAGTGATCCTCCGACTTTTCGATAACATTTTTGTAAGCTTTGTCCTTTGCTTCAAAATAGGTCTAAGTTTTGGCGATCGTCTCTTCGTTTGACAAAAACTTCTTCTCAGCGAGCATTCATTGGAGATCTGAGAACAGAAAATAGTCGCTGGGGTCAGATCTGGAGAATACTGTGGTTGGTGAAGAAATTCGAAGCATTCCAAAAAACAGACGCCATAGCCTTGCCAGTCGACTCCAAGTTTTGGAGCGGGTTCATCCTGTGATGACTCGGATGATTTTTGATTGGATTTTGGAGTGAAATATTGGAGCCATCGTATATCCATTGTCAGATATCGATGCAAAAGCTCGGGTTTATTATGCTTAATCACGTCCAGGGTTAAACTGCTCCGAATCATCAACTCGTTGTTATTTTTGGTCAAAAGTGAGCTCGCGTGGCAAACACTTGCACATATGTAGATTTCTCATATCCAAATAATCGTGATCGGTAAACGTTCAGTTGATGTCTTTAGAACACCTGCTATGTCGAAAGACTTCATTTTATGGTCATCCAATATTATTTGGTGGACTTTGTTGATGTTTTCGTCGGTAACAACCTCTTTTGGGCGTCCACTGCGTTGACAATCTTTGGTGCTCATTGAACCACGCCTAAACTTTGCGTAATAATTCTTGATGGTTGTACTTTCTGGGGCAGTGTCCAAAAATTCGTCATTAAGCCAAGTGTTTGCTTCAACAGTATTTTGTCCATTCAAAAGAAAAATTTTATCAACTCACGAAATTCCTTTTTATCCATTTTTGGAGAATAACAAAAGTTGCTTTACATAAAATGTTATTATTCACAAACTACTGATCCGACAAATTCCAAAATGTTTACACGCTCCTTTGAATCATATGGATTTAATTCTAGTAGCACGATCTATATGTCAGGTCGGGGACTTTTCAATTGACCTGTTTTTCATACTTAAATGCACCGCCTGGACTAATTTGTTTTTTTGTTTTTTGCTACAGCGTTTGTGTAGTTTTTCCTCCCTCTTCGCTTTCATTTCCTCCACTTTTTTGTTGCCCACAATTGTGCTTGTAATTAGTGCAAATTATGTAGATTTAAGCGTTTCCTTTGCCATTGTTATTGTTTCTGCTGGGACGGCGCCATTTCAGTTCAGCATCAACCGCAAAGCGTACCCCAGCAAATGTACCGTTACGTTTAGTTTTCGTTACATTCCTTTTGCTGGAGGATTTTGCGGCTTTTTTTGTGGCACTGGTTGCTGTTGTTGTGGTTGTTGTTGTGTATTGTGTTCGTTTGGCTTAGTACGCTAACAATATAATTAGCTCATAAAAATTACGCCCGCGCAAACGTGGCCACTTAACTAACACCAAAAACCAGCAACACATATATTTTGTGCTGTGAAAAGCAGCACGAAAATTGCGCCGTTAAGGCAGCTTACGAAATTAGGCTAGGTGTGTGCTTACATATTTACATACAACAGAGGTGTACTGAGGAACCACAGATTGACGCTTAAACGGAGTCGTGTTGGCTGGCATAAATAAACTGACAACGTCAACGAAGCAATAAGCCAGTAAAACATGCCGTTAGTAATGTTAGTTGTTGGTGGTGAGACTAGGAGACGCATGCCACGTTAGCCAGCATTAAGTATTTGCCCAGGGTCAAATTAGACGCAACACGCGTGAATGCCAAGAGCCTAATTAGAATTAAGTACTTTCTTTTAGTATTGTTGTTGTTGCTATTGCATAGTGAGTGTAAAAACGGTGGTTGCGGTTGGGCGGGTTGTACGCGTTGGCCGGAATGTTGACTCTTTACGCTCTCTTCCGTGTAATTATTGACTAAACATTATTTACGAGTCAGCATGAGATTAGTCACGTGAGAAAGAATGTTAAGTGCCAATCACGGTAAAGTGTGCGCACCAGAAAAAATTGTAGCCGTGAAATTATTGCGTCTACACTTTAATATCTAATAAAATTAAGACCTTAATGGGAGTGATTTAATATAATATATACGAGGGCTGTCTGATAAATAACCGACCTAACCATGATGCACGCGACTTTTTCAATTTTTTTTTTTTTTTTTTCTACATAGTCTCCTTGTAACTCCACACACTTCTCCAAAACTCGGTCTTATTGCCTCTAAACTGAGCCAACAGAGCGCTGGAAATTTTCATTCGCGCACGTTTGTGGTCTAGCGTAAGCAAACGCGGCACCCAACGCGCGGACAGCTTTCTCATGCCCAAATCTTGGTTTAATATGTGACAAACACGTTCTTTTGACATCTTCATAATCTCAGCTATTTCCCTAACTTTAATCCGGCGGTCGTCTAGTACCAATTGATGAACTTTAGCGATGTTATCGTTAGTGGTTACAGTTTTTGGACGCCCAGGACGTTCATCATCTTCCAAGCTCCTGCGACCACGTTTAAATTCAGCTGCCCAAAATTTTACGGTGGTAAACGATGGTGCAGAGTCACCATACACAGAGTCCAACTCATCTTTGATTTGTGAAGGCCTATTGCCTTTCAAAAATAAAAATTTAATTACAGCTCGATATTCAATTTTTTCCATTTTTGGGGAAATCACAGAAATAGACTCACAAAAACGACTGTCAACAGATAATTGCGCAAGATAAATTTCTGAAATTTTGGCGAGTAGCTATTATAATATGCACAATTTGAAGAAGAAACTTTTTTTCAGACAGCCCTCGTATATTAGTTGCTTGTGCAATGGACCTCGCGTGTGCTTAGCAGACGCCGGCAAGATCCTTTTGACTTAGAGTAGAACACAGGAACAGTTTGCCACAATTCTAAATTATTTCAGCAAACAAATTTCAGTATAGACAAAGCAATGTTTGCTAAATCTGGTCAACTTATTTATTACGATCATTTTGCGAATTGTCTAAAAATACGTCGTGCTTGTTGCAAGCCAACCGCAGCCACTTGATGTTGTTTGGAGCCAAATGGAGCCAAGTTAGTTAACTATGACATGGCCACCCCTGCTTTAGAGTACTTTAAAAAGTTAGCACCCTTCCTTTAAGCTAGTAGTCTGGTAACTTGTTCATATTTTCATGACTTTTTGGAGGGTGGTTTTTTATAGGAAAATAAAAGTGAATTATCTTGAGTATTTAAAGTGTTTTTAATTACAGATTGAAAATATAAAAAAAATTTATTTGAAAAAATTTAATACTTTATTACTATTATTATTGTCGCTCGAAGTTGGAACTTCAAAAAAAGTGCACGTTGGTGGCCTGGGTGATTTTGGTTCTTGATGTTATCTGAAATCTAATATTTTTGATTACTCTTAATCTATAGACATGTCATTCTGGAACTACTGAAGTTAAATTTCAACGGTAAATAACAAAATGGCGGACTTTGAAAAAAAGTCCTTTTATTTTAGCAAAAAGAGGGTTGTAAAATAAAAAGTTAGCGGTGAAAAAAATTCTCGTTAGTACCGACGAGAACTGTGTGTAGAACAGCCTGCTCAAATTTGAAAGCAGTCGGTTCAGTAGAAAAAAAGTTAGGACCTGGACCGACCAGAAAAACAATGTTTTGAGAAAAACGCGTTTAAAGTTCAACAACTCCGAGAGAGAGGACTCCGAGACGCTCTAGGAAACTCGTTATAACTCCGGAAATATTTCGAATTTCTGTCTGAAATTTTAACAGTTTATTCTCAATACATTGTACTTTCAAATTAAGCAAAAAAAATTTTCGATTTTTTTAACCCAAGTTACTACCTTAAAGAACATTTGACCTTATCTGCCTAACATTGATTTCAAGTGCATTTGCGGTCTTTGGCATCTCATATTGTTCTCAGTGGTCCTGCTACGGTTAGTAGGACCCAAAATCGAATATTGTCTTGGAGAGTTGTTCTATATTTTAGACGATGTAAAGGCCTATATAAATAAGTAAGTTAAGTACCCGATTAAATACTTATATAATGGGTTATAACAAAAATCTATACTTATTTTAATGGTCTGCTATTTTGTCATTTTTATTTTTTAAATGCTAATATTACGCAATTAGCGAACTGATTGCATCATCTTTTTGGCGTGTAATTTGTAACAGCTTACGAAGTCAATTAGTGCTTAAAATGTCTTCTAAGCAATAATCTTTTATAAAAAACAAGAAACCGCTGGAAAATAGTTTACGTGTGTGCCATTTTATGGCGGAAAGCGTCTCCGGTAGAAGCATATACTCAATATTAAGTACTCTAAAAATAGAAAGGCAACCGGGTTTTAGAAGAAAGCCGACTATTTCAAAGCCAAAACATTCGGAAGCTGAAGACAGCGTTCAGCAAAAGGATTGCATAAGTCAAAGCGAAGCCGCACGAAAATTCGATTGCTCACAGCCATATATATTTGCAAAACATTAAATAGACTTAACATTAAAGCCAGAAAACAGTGGATGATTTTCCACTGAAATTTTTGTACATCCACCGACATTGTGATTTTACTTGACTTATCTGCTCTTCGGTGTACCCTGTACGCCTGTAATGTACAAATTTAAAAAAATATTTGAGTCTAAAGTTATGCTCTACACATAACAGTTTCTCCTATGAGTATTTCTGAGCCTTTCTTTAAACCAAATGGACTGACAATAAATCATGAGACGTACATCAATCAATGTTTGGACAAAATTTTGATTTCTCCAATACATAAACACCATAAAAACGATGAAATCTTATTTGGCCGGTCAAAGCCTCTTCTTATTATGCAAATGCAACATTGGAGATCTTGGTCAACAAAAACATCTACTTTGTGCCTAAAGAAAAGAACCCGACAAACGTAACACAATGCCGACCGATTGAGAATTTTTGCCACATCGCATCCGGAAGTGCCTTAAGGAAGTTGATACTAACGGTGTACAACGTGCTTGCTCAAGTATCCTAACTAAACTAAGACGGGTTGCTGACAGTGGCCCGTATTTTGAAGTTCATTCTTTTTTTCATTTTTAAAATAATATAATTATACTACATGGAATAGCTTACCTTTCTGTTAATAGTATCTTTTGAGTTACGCTGAATTAAAATTAGTACAGATTTTTAGTTATAACCCGTTATATTTGTGATGAGAGTCAAGTGTAATATTTATACTAAGTGTTATTTATTAATGTTGTCACGAAGTTTTTGAGATATCGTTTTGAAATTTGCTTTTCTCCCAATTTGTTCATTATCGGACCACCACACAGCATATACGGAAAGCTATTTTATTTGGCAAGATATTTATACCCTGAATACCTAACTTTTTATACTCTGAACAGGGTATATTAAGTTTGTCACGAAGTTTGTACCACCCAGAAGGAAGCGTCGGAGATCCAATAAAGTATATACATAAATGATCAGTATGTTGAGCTGAGTCGATTTAGCCATGTCCGTCTGTCCGTCTGTCTGTATATATACGAACTAGTACCTCAGTTTTTAAGATATCGTTTTGAAGTTTTGCAAACGTCATTTTCTCTTCAAGAAGCTGCTCATTTGTCGGAACTGCCGATATCGGACCACTATAACATATAGCTGCCATACAAACTGAACGATCGGAATCAAGTTCTTGTATGGAAAACTTTCACATTTGACAATATATCTTCACGAAATTTGGTATAGATTATTTTCTAAGGCAACAGTGTAATTTTCGAAAATATTGTTCAGATCGGATTGCTATGGCATTTATCTGCCATACAAACTGCAAAAAGTAGTTGATAACATCATAACGAAGCAATAGATGGTGCAGATCGAACTTTTAGAATCGCATTACTTGATAATAGAAGCGCAATTTATGAACATTATGTCGCCGAGATGAAAGTAATATGTGGATCCGAGTCTGAATGATTACAATGAGCTGCTTAGAACACTAAGAAGAGCCTGCTTTCAAACAAGTTTTGACTAAATTCAAATCATTCAAATCGTTAATTAGGTGGTCGACGTAACCGATCTCGTAAGTTTCGACAGAGGTTCAAGCGGCTTTTTTATCATGGTATCCCATGGATACCAATGATGCCTAATAAAGAGCACATATGTACATAATTTAGACCATAAGCTGCCTACCAAAAACAGCAAACTCTTATTCAGAGTCTGCTCGGATATTTTAGTGGAAATCATCCCGGCAGCCACTTGCTTGCAGCGGCAACGCCGCCCAGTAACATCCGAAGGTCATTCTTACAATATGGTAGATCAAACGTGTCGTCAAGTCACAATCCATATTAAAAGAAGAGCTCAAGTTGCCTACAGATACCATAGTGCAACTTTAATCAATTGCTCTGTTCTGGATATTGTACTAGATTATATTCTCACTTATCAAGAGTTTACATCTAAATATTCAACACATGTTCTACAAGCCATGAGTCTCAACATAATACTAACTACCTATTTTTGTCAACATGTTTGTGATGCGATCTCTCAGTTTTCAGACCATAACCACTATAAAGAATCCAACAATAAGATTGGTTCGACGAACTCAATTCCCCTAATTGTTTACGGATTTGTGTGTTGCCCATTTCTGGCTTAGCTATTGGCGCTATCGGGTAGTCTCAAATTCTCATGCCGTACAAGAAATGCAAATGCATCCCGAAAACTGACCGTTCGGCACGGATTGTGGTATGGCGGCATCATCGAGACTTATTTATTTTAAGATGAGACGGGAAATGCCGTGTTCGTCATTAATAGTATTACAACACGATGCTGGCCCACTTTTCTTCACGAAATTTGATGAAATCGACACGGACGATCTCTATTTCCAACAAGACGGTGCGACTATTTCACGTTAAAACATGAACGCACTGTGTCTTGCTAATTGTTCAGTCAAATGGCCGCCAAGATCAGACGATTAAACGCCTCCAGAATCAACCAACAACGCTGGAGGAAATCGAAGGCGACATTCAGCGTAATACAGCCGAAATTCCAAATGAAATGTTGCAACGAGTCTTTGAAAATTGGCGTAAACGACTGGACATATCCATGTGGTGCCGTGGTGGCCACTTGATCGAGATTTTGCAGAAATCATAAACGGCATAAAATTATCTGCATAACAAAAGGAGCAGAATCCATTTTTACCAAATTTAAGTGTTTTATTTCATTATAAGATTACGTTGTTCTTATTGGTGGACCTTTTGCCTATACTGAATACTTGGTCCGCTAATACTATGTAAATAAAAAATATAATTTTGCAGTACTTATGAATAAAGATAAAATAATAAGACGTTGCTGCACAAAAAATCATGACTGCATCATAATTCCTACTATTCGAAATATATTTACCTCCATAATTTTATGAAATTATATTAAATTGAGATAATATTTGTGTTAAATCTTTTTGCTTTTGTAAACATTTTGCCACAATTCTAAATTATTTCAGCAACAAATTTCAGTATAGACGAGTGTGATGCGTTCTCTTCATATTTGTATTTTAGAATTGTTGATTTTTGCGGCACAAAATTTGAAATAAAATATTGTCAATTCATTGCTATGCTGTTTAAACTAGCCACAAACACGAACGTGGCATTTGCATCAACAAATTAAGCCTGTCCACAGCCCACATATGTACGCATTTGAAGTAGGTGCCACAATCACCATATCACAACCACACACAAATTTTTTTCCGCTCTGCACATAAATGCCGAGCTGCTGCTCAAACAGAATCCAAGAAATGACAACAGCAGCAGAAGCAATATATAACTGTGCATTTGAGATGTCAAAATGAACAATAGTAACAACAACAAGTAAGGAAGAGCTAAGTTCGGGTCTCACTGAACATTTTATACTCTTGCGCCGTTGTAAGAAAAACACGCTCTCTCAATTTTATTAAAGATAACTAAAAATTATCGGTCGATTTATGCGGTATAAAGTCACCCGGAAGTATGAAAATATTTATATTAGACAAAGGGGGGCTAAGGAATGAATGACCCGATTGAACCAATTTGTAGCTCACAGTCATACATCATTATCATCCGATTTCATCCATTTTCACATTGTCGATAGGAGTTCTTATAATATTTGCGATAGGCGAATTTGGTTGTCAAAGCTTATCAGAGGGTATCATCTGGATTATTTATACATATATATCCCTATATCTATCTCGCTCAGCTTTAGGCGACACGTTCAACCGTTAAGAGAACAAAACTATTATAATCTGTAGCAACATGTTGCAAGAGTATAAAAACAATAAGGGCGGCTCGGCATCAGCAGTATACGTGCGAATGTTTGAATATACGAAGGTGGAACGTTAAATGGAAAAAGAACAATACCAATATTGTTCGAGCAGATTACTCGAAATGAATTAAAGAGCGCTTGATGGTTATATGATGACTGTTCTTCTTTTATGACCACCGTCAAAAATTAGTTTATTCGTGATACGACGTCAGTTCTACGACTTCTCCGTAGGCTGTCTTATCTTATATAAGGTTGTCAAATATCTGCCTTTTCGTTTTTGAATTTCGAGGCTATGTATAAAGTGCTACAGAGCTCGTATCCGGCAATACTATACATCTTTGAAAGGTCTTGAACGACGCTATGCTTAATTAGTTTGGATATTGCGTTCAACAGTTATAGACGTGTTCACTAACGCCGAAATTCGCGCTATTTTAAAGTTTTCCTTCGTTAAAGGCAAATCCGCTAGAAAAACGTTCCGTGAGATTAATGGTGTTTTGGGGGATGGCACTCTATCACTTCGAACTAAGGAGGAATTTTTTCGACGATTCAGAGCGGGTGAAAACGAAACAATGGATAAGCCAGCTGGCGGAAGACCTGTTACGACAAATACCGATAAAATCATGGAAAACATCGAGTTAGACCAGCATGTGGCATCTCGTGACATCGCCCAGAAGATGGGAGTTAGTCGCCAAACCATTTTAAACCATCTGCAGAAGGCTGGATACATAAAAAAGCTTGATGTTTGGATGCTGCATAATTTGACGCAAAAATACTTCTGGACCGAATCAACGCCTGCGACATGCTGCTGAAACGGAACGAACTCGAACCATTTTTATGCGAATGGTGACTGGTGACGAAAAATGGATCACACACGACAATATCAAGCGAAAACGGTCTTGATCGAAGGCCGGTGAATCGTTCCAAACAGTGGCCAAGCCGGTATTGACGGCCAGGAAGGTTTGCTATGTGTTTGGTGGGATTGGAAGGGAATCATCCACTATGAGCTGCTCCCATATAGCCAGAAGCTTTATTCTACCATTTACTGCAAAGATGAAGTGTCCAGAATTCCCATAGGAAGGGTGTAGTGTTCCATCAGGACAACGCCAAACCACACACTTCATTGATGACTCGTCAGAAGCTACAGGAGCTCGGATCGGAGGTTTTATCGCACCCACCATATAGCCCGGACATAGCGCCAAGTGATTACCATCTGTAAAGTTGAACTCAAAAGAGGCTTGTGAAAAGTGGCTGTCCGAGTTCTTCACAAATAAGGAGGGGGGCTTCTACGAGGGAGGTATTATGAAGTCGTCTAGATGGAAACAGATTATCGAATGAAACGGCGCATATTTGAACTAAATCCGATCACTGTAACACTTTTTATAAAGCATTGAGTAAATAGCAAAAAGCGGACATTTGGCAACTTAATATTTACTAGCAGCAGAAAGGCATCCACCGTTGAAGTGTTTCCTCATCCACTGTGTTTCAGGTTTCACCTCTTGAAACCTTTTTATACACTGAACAGAATATATTAAGTTTCCCACGAAGTTTGTGACACCAAGAAGGAAACGTTGGATACACAATATAATACTGTATTAATATATAAATATTGAGCTGAGTCGATTTACCAAAGTCAGTCTGCCTGTATGTTTGTATCTTCGCGAACCATCAATATTTGAGTCAAAAATCTAATATTTTGCTCACGTTCTTTTCTGCCCAAGAAGCTGCTCCTTTGATGTAACTGCCAATATCGGACCGCTATAGTGTATAGATGTCATTCGAACTGAATAATAGGAAGCAACTACTTATATGGAAATATTTTTCATTCAACAAGATATTTGCAAAAAATTTGGCTTGGATTATTGTGTAAGACAATGGGGCAAGAAAGAAAAGATCAGATTATTATAGCATGAAGCCGCTATAAAAACTGAGCGATCAAAATCAGATGCTTGTAAAGAATCGTTTCTATTTGTGTAGGGTATTTTAGCTTTGGTTCAAGCGAAACTAACCTTTTTCCTTGTTTGGTTTGTCTCTTACAGGCCAGAAATTACTTTGCTTTCAAAAATCGTCTCTTAAAGACGGGTTAAGCAATCGCTGGGTCAATTGTGATGAGCTTTCTGAGACTATGTTAGAAATAAATAAAAATGTTCCTAAATTTTTGTTTTCCTTTTGAAGGCTGAGTACTAATCGGACCGCCTTCGTATGTGGGTATGTACTTGCGTCGAGAAGTACAACTCGGAAGTATGGCCAAACTTTCAGCTCACAAAACTATGAGTAACTATGACAGTATGCATTCTTCCCAAGGAATTTAGCTGTTCTTGCAGCAGTGCCGTCTGTTGCATGCCTCTATATTGCTGCTGCTGTTGTTGCTCCAAAAATATGGTAAATGGTGATGCAATGGTTGTATCTTTGCTGTTTGCAATTTTGCTGCTGGTTAACTTGACAACATACAAAAGCAGCGCCAACTGCAGACCGCATTTTGTGCGCCACAACTGTCGCAACTCATTTTGCTGTGGAGTCTCTCGGTGTGGCACATACAAACGTTCGTATTATCCTTCCATTTGTGTGTGTGTGTGTGTGAGTGTATATTTGCGTGTTTCTGCATACGTGTGTATCTTGGCATGTAAATGTGTTTGTGTGCTGTGTCAATGCGTGGTCCACTTCACCATTTTTCCCAGCTCTTTCATTACTTTATTCGCAAGTGTTGCGTAAGTAATGCAGTGGCACTTGTAGCTGCAGCGGTTGCAGTGTCACTTGACACTTCCGGATTTCACTTCTTTGCGAAAGTGTTTACTTTTTGGTGGAGAATACTTCGCAACACTTTCGCATACTTGTGGCGATGGAGATATACATACATATACTTATATGCATATTTCTTTATAGATATATTTGTATATACATAGTTACATATTTATATACGTAGAGTTTACAGTTCCAAAATTATACATGAATTTATATGTCCGGACTATTAATTAGAGCTTCTTATTTAAGGCACTCATGCTCGAATTAAATTTGGAAGCGGATGAAAAATGAAATTAAAAAATTAGCTGCGAACATTAAAATAAAAGAGAAAAGATTTATTAAGAACAGCTTAAAGCCAGGTGGCTGGCAAACCTAATCCAGGCAAACGAGCTGGCCCGCTCGGAGCATTTGGAATTATGTCATAAACGGCTCCAGGCCATTAATCTCCGTCGAGGGTTGTTTGAAGCTGTGGACCCTGGAGGAACAACTCAGGTATTCGAACACAAGAAACACAGGGCATAGCACAAAGTTACTTTGAGATAGTGTTGATGGTGGACAGACGAAAACGAGATACTTTGCAACAATGTGGGGTGGTCATATTGTACCTACCCTTAAGATGACGCCTTCAGAAAAAGCAAAAAGTGGATTCTGCGGAATGCAGTGCATGCGCAGAGGATGATGAAAAGCTGTAACCTATGCGAATGTCCAGCCTTCAGCCGGATGAGAAGGGACATATTCCACGGCTTCCCTTACTCTAACTTAAGGGACATTGGGCAGCTGGGGTGGAAAATAATCAGGTTATTCACAAAATCCTCTGTGTTCTTGTACAAGGCTTAATTTTCAAATCTTCTTATTTGTAAACTGATTTCCGCTGAAAAGCTAAGAGTACTTTATAAAATTAGAAATCAAAGCATACTCACGTGTTCATTTTTAAAGCGCATCGAGCTTTGGTGTAATATTTGGAATCAGGTGCGCATTTGAAATGGGTCAGGTAGTTATTTAAGTTAACAAATTAAATTATTTTTTAGTGGATTTTGAAGATAAAGGTATTTTATTTGTCTTATGAAATTAATTAAGACTAAACTGATTTGTGTTTTATGTAGAATTAGTGTTTTATATCACCCATATGTTTGTACCTCCTTTGTGCGTCTTCAAGTTATTTATAAGGTTATATAATGGCTGAACCATTTCGTGGTTCGCTACTTTTTTAAAGAAAAAGCAAAGAAACTATAAATTTAATGGGGAATGTTTATTATTATTTGAAAGAACATCCTTTGGTATTTATTTTTTAAAGATTATCTCTTTCAAACGTTGGCCGCGGCTACGCCTCAGACGGTTTGTCTAAGTTTGATTTTTTGATCCAGGGTCTGAATCGTTACGTTCTCACCGCCATCATTTTGAAGAAACATGGACCGATATTTTTACCGGCACACAAACCGCACTGAACCGTTGTTTTTTTATGGATGAAATAGCAGTTCCTGAATCCTTTCAGGTTGCTCTTCGTCCCAAATGCGACAATCCATTGGGCCAGAAATGAACCTTAACGCTGGGCATTTGCTAGAAAACATCGGCTGTGTTTTGTACACTTTCCTTTTAAGATCTCGTCATAAAATGCGCCAAATCTTTCTATACGACAGTCCGAGGTGCTATGAACGTGTGTGGCGAATAATACGCTCAGTAGGCCGATTAAGTTTAGCGAAGTGCGAGTTATATTTTGTGCTCCGTCAAAAATCAAACCATGTTACGGTTTATAGTAAGTCAAAAATCAGACTGACTCTGCCATCTCAAGTCTGCTCCAATGTGTGTGTGTATCGCACATTCCAACAAACTCAAAATATGCCGAGTCTGTGGTTTTGGTCACGTACTGGCGGATCATGTGATGTGGTGCACAACTGCATGCCGTCAGTTGACGTAACCTGAGTTGTAACTCGCGCGAAACACATTCTTTACAGAACGTAAATTTTCGTAAAAAAATTTAACAATT
Source organism: Bactrocera neohumeralis (assembly GCF_024586455.1). NCBI lineage: Eukaryota > Metazoa > Arthropoda > Insecta > Diptera > Tephritidae > Bactrocera > Bactrocera neohumeralis. The sequence goes on along the minus strand of NC_065920.1, from coordinate 41,496,844 downwards.
TGTAAACGTTGTTCAAACGTGGATCTTTCCGTGACGAAATACCAAGCAATACTGAACAAAACTAACATGATACTTTGGCACGACTCACGCGTAATCTTTCAAAAAAAGGTTATTGGAAAAATTAACTCTACCCGTTATATTTATATATAAAAATGACATTCCGATCCTCTGGTTGCAAGTGTATAAAATGTTCCGTGGCACTCGAACTTAGCCCTCTCTTACTTGTTTTAATATCTTTTAAGTATTTTTTTTTGGTTTTAATGGTCGTTACTTTTGCTCCGGAATGGTTCGTGTAGATGAAAGACTGCTAGTAAAGAAGCTCAGCTATTCTCATTTCCCTGTATAAAGTAGAATCAACCGCAGACCGACCCAATGGATCGTTTCGCTAAAAACTTTTCGACTAGAACTTTAACACGACTACTGAATAAAATAGCCCTTTAAGTTGAGTCGGTTATGGCAAAAATGTTAAAGCTGTTTCCATTGGATTTTAATTTATCGTCAGCACTTGGTAACTGGGGTTCCATACCACTGAAGCATATTCCAATTTAGATCTTAACAATCAAAACTGTGAAACTAGTTTACTTTGACGATCCACCGCTTAACAAATTTAAGACTAAATCTTAAAACGTAACCGATTAACGGAAAACGTTGAGGAGTTGACTAAAAGCTTCTTAAAGTGTAATTAACGTTACATAATATAGAAAAATATTTTTCATGAAGTTCTTGATTTTGATCGGTAAGTTGAATGACAACTGTACCCTACTGTGAAACATATACATACATATATACTTTGTAATGTCTTTGATGTTTTCTTCTGGGTGTTACAAAATTGTTGCTATATGATGCGGCGGCTTGGACGATGTCAACAACTGATGAGTCAACGTTGCGAGTTTTAGAGAGAAAAGTTCTGCGAAAGATTTATGGCCGTTTGCGCGTTGGCCAAGGCGAATATCGCATTCGATGGAACGATGAGCTGTATGAGATAAACATACGACTTCAGCGAACTAAAAGACAGCGGCTACGCTGGCTAGGTCATGTCGTCCAAATGTACGAAAACACTCCATTTCTGAAAGTATTCGACGCAGTACCAGCCGGGGTAAGCAGAGGAAGAGGAAGACCTCCACTCCGTTGGAAAAACCAGGTGGAGAAGGACCTAGCTTCGCTTGAAATCTAAAATTGCCGCCATCTTGCGAAAAGAAGAAACGACTGGCGCGCTGTTGTCAACTCGGCTATAACCGCGTAAGCGGTTTCTACGCCAGTAAAGAAGAGAAGAGAAGCTTCTTGCGCTTATTATCCACAAAATTATTTATCATATGGCTCGCAGATTTATCAATATGTATATGCAAACTAAAACTATTATATTCTGTGTAAAACCAAGTTCGTGACTCTACTTACGCCGTTTCATTTTCCGGCCTTCGTTTTTCCAATATTGTTTGTCAATCTTTCAACAGTTTCAACTCCATAGACTCCAACGCTTGTGGTGGTTTCGCCGTTGCTGTTGATGGCTCATTTTATTAATTCACTTAGCGAAGTGTAATCCTATCACGTCAATAAGATTATGGCTAAAATCTTTAATTTTGCCACCAGCCACAACATAAGCCGCGCACAGCATCACCCTTCAGTCACGCATCCGCCAGTATACTCAGTCAAGCAATGCCATTTGCCTCAACTCCTTAACACGCCCACACCAAATTATCTTTTAGTAGGGTTCATTTACTTGTAACTAAAGAAAAAGTTTCAACTTCCAACTTGTCTCGCTTGACGTGATGCGATTTTGCTTGGGGTTGTTCATTTCGTAGGACAGACACGCCCTGTTAAGTCACTTTTAGCGGTTGCCGCCGCGCATAGTAATGAGCTTTACACATACATACCCACATCTATATACACCGTATCACATCGTCTGAGGCGACAGTGATTTTCGTGAATGTTCATTCTTCCCAAAGAATATGCAAGTAACTAAGTAGCTTCTTGTTATTTAACAGCTGAATACAATTTGTACAAGTTTACCGATTTTTTGTTTATTTTTGAATCTTTTGCGCTTTTGGCACGCGCCTCCAACTTTTCATCATAATTTGACCACTCTTGATAAACCGCAACAGCTTGCGTGGAATTGGTAATAAATGTGGGTTGAAAAAATGTTCCAAGAATGAACGAGAAAACTGTAGACATAAAAGACAAGATAATAGTTATTCTGAAGCCTGTTTGCTTTAATCGAAATAAGAAAATTTGGGAAAAGGAAAGGGCCTCCCTTAAAAGTATTGTGCGGCCTACATGTTTGTCAACAATTCGAATCTACTTCAAGTATTAATGCTTCGGAAAAAATACCGCAATAAAAATTAAATCGTTAGGACCTGGAATCTGTATGACTACTCATTAAAAATGTTCTCAAAAATCTAAATAATGCCCTTGAAGTAATTTCAGTTACAAAAATGAGATTTTTTTAGATTCTTCCGACTTAATAATCCACTTAAAACTGATTATTCTACACAAGAATTGCCATTCGTATTTCTTATACTGTTCCACAACCCTCAACGAGTTAATTCGGTTATTGCAAATTAAGCCAACGCTGCTGTTGCTTTTTAAAAATGTTAATCTTAGGTAACCGCTCGCGAAAACCATCCCCGGGTGTCTTGTACAGTTTATGCAGCTATTTCGTTTCGGCAAAACTTGGAAAATGGCAAATCGAATAGACAACTGGCTTAAATCAGGTGCATGCAGGTTAGCAATCCTTTATACAACTTTAATGAGTTATCCATATACTCTGATAAGCTGACGTTGCGCAACACCAAAAGCTCCGTCCGAATCCCTATGGTGTGACTTCTTCAACCTACTTCTGGAGAAAATAATTCGAGCTGCAGAACTAAACCGAGAAGGTAGATTCTTCTATAAGAGTGTACAGCTGCTGGCGTATGCTGATGATATTGATATCATTGACCTTAACAACTGCGCCGTAAGTTCTGCTTTCTCCAGAATGGTTAAGGCAGCGAAACAAATGGGTCTGGTGGTGAACGAGGGCAAGACGAAATATCTCCTTTGTGCTTTGGTCACGGCGAATATCGCATTCGATGGAACGATGAGTTGTATGAGTTATACGACGACATTGACATAGTTCAGCGAATTAAACAACAGCGTCTAGGCTGGCTAGATCATGTCGTCGAATATATTAAAAAACACTCTAGCTCTGAAAGTATTCGACGTAGTACCCGCCGGGGGAAGCAGAGGAAGACCTCCACTCCGTTGGAAGGACCAGGTGGAGAAGGACCTGGTTTCGCTTGGAATCTCCAATTGGCGCCAAACAGAGACTGGCGCGTTGTTGTTAACTAGGCTATAGCGGTTTCTACGCCAGTAAAGAAGAAGATATACTCTCTTGTATCCTTAACTAAGCACTAGAACGGAGGAAGCATTGAATCTTATACTATTAAACTGGAAAAACAATAAAAATGGCTGACACATAGGTGGCGAATGGAAGTTAGTCTATGTACCGGTAGGTTATATTAAGCTAGATTAGACGTTTGATTGTCGTGGGATCACCTATGTATGTACAGTTCTTTGCGAATCCAGATGAAAACTCCGGTGGTTACATATCAGCTATAGGCAGATCCCCTTGAATTTATCACAAATCTACTTAGGTGCTTCATCTGCTGGCATTATTTCACCTGAATTTCTAAAAGAATGAAGTGTTAAGATAATAATATTCTACCCCGCTTTTGGCAACCGGTGAAAGATTTACTCTGGTCAGACTGAAGTACCTGACTTAGCCTGCAGTTCTTCTTTACAGTTTCTGCCGCTTGCTGTGGTCAGGTATCCGACACAGTCTATGGAATCACGTAGCAACTCGATGCAAGAGATAAGGTGTCTAAATATCCCTTCCCTAGTATTGAGCGCACAGTCATCGAGCTTAAGGTCGCTATCGCTGACCTACTATCGAGGTGGATAGTAACAAAATTTATGTCCCGTTACAAGTTTTTCAATATCCAACATTAAAGAGAGTTCTAATATATGTATATGTACCAGCTTTGGTTTTGAGCAAAGTGTTGAAAATAGTTGTTTAGGTATTTAGAGAGATTTTTCATTATCGATGTCTTTTTCTGTCTATTTGAACGACTTGTGGCTATCTTTGTAATCTAATATCATTTTGTAACAGAGTATATATAATTTTTCATTCGGACGGAATAAGTTGGTTTTTTTGTTTATCTCCGGCTTAAGAAAAAATCACAGTAACGACGTAAATATTCGCAAGGATTGCAAATGATAAGAAGAGAAAATTATCTACTCATTATTCGTAATAAATCCTACTTTACTTGCAGTATACAAGTTAATTTCTTGATTAATAATGTTGTTGTGGCGCATAATTTCTTTTCAACAATTACTTTCACTTTTTCTCGCTGCTGCCACTTTGTTTGCTTAACAGTCTGCAACAAACTTTGACGACAATATGAAACATACCAGTCTTCTCTCTTCATGAAGGCGGGAGAGTTTTAAGCCATGTCGCATGCCTGGAACACCAATGAACGTAAACACTGTGGTTAAAGGCAGAGAGTTTTTTGCGGAAAAAAACAACAAAAATGAGAAAGAGCAACAAATATTTTTCGTGGAGTCAAGTAGGACCTCTTTTTGAAATTGTAGAATTTGTATTGAAAGAAAATGATATTTATTTGATGAAAGTGAACGTAACTGGTCTAATCTTTATTAATTTATAAGAATTATTAATATTATAAAAATAGGAATAATTAGCTCATCGCTTGCCCTCGCCCGCCCAATCGATGCGTTTGACGCAATCTGCATACATGCGGAATTATTTATTTATTTATTTATTTATTTAGTAAAGTCTATGAACAATGATTCTTACAGACTAATGAAAAACTAGGATGCATATTAGAATTCTAAAATAATAAAATTACAATAACAAGAGTAGATAACTTAAACTAAGAAACAGAATTGAGGGTATTAATGAAGGATACCCTAGAGTGAGAAAAGTCAAGTAGAACTTTCTCGGAGATCGAGTTAAACTCCCGCATAGCCCTCTTGAGGGGAGCATATTCAGCAAAATTAGTACTTTCCTTTTTGTAATAAAATGGCGAAATGGATCTGAGACAACGCTGGGGAGTATTGAAGTTAAGTTTTCATAATAAGTAGGGACAGTCAATTTCCCCGTTAATTACATTGTAGACAAATGAAAGTGAGAGAACGGACCTTCGATTTTCCAGCGATTTAAGATGTAAAAGCAATAGACGCGATGTATACGATGGTATTGGGTCAACAAACTTTAAGGAGCGGAGAGCATATTTAAGAAAGATCTTTTGAACACGCTCGATCCTGTTAATTGACGATATGCAATATGGTCTCCAAATAAACACTGCATACTCCAAGATGGAATTTATTAGCCACAAACTGATCGATTCAGTTAGATCGACTAGTGAGTATAGGTAGATTTATAAGTTTTAAACAACTAGTGGATGGTGAAGAACTCAAATTAAAGACCTAACCAAACTTATAAAAAGTAAACGACTTTGTCTATTTCAGAACCGGCATAGTTACCAACAACAATTTTTGCCTTGACATTAAACGTAGAATAACTTTTGCCAACAAAAGGGCATCGATAGGTAATTAAGAAACAGATTCCGTTCTCGATGAACCAAAAAATTCACTCTAAAAGTTTCCTATCATTAGTATTCTTTAATATGGGGCAGAAACATTGGCAATGGTGAAGCGAAATGAGAAAGAGATATTCTCCGCAAAGTTTTTGAAGCTGTCAACAACGAATATTGAAGAAGATGGCAGACAAGCTGTATGAGCTCCATGATAGAAATTCGACAAATGCTCTGGTTGGACCATGACGTACGCATGGAAGATGATGCTCAAGGGAAAAGTTCCTTCGATTCGAGATTCAATGGAAGAGGTAAGCTTAGAGCCTCTGCACTTGAGATGTACAACTACCGCCACCGTGCGTGTATTGCCCTTTTAGATCATTAAAAACAACAAACTTAAATACCACTACTTATTTATTTAATCACTCTAGACTATAGTTTCTTAGTACTTCGAAAAACTCAGATCTTTCGGAAAAGCACATTGCACATTGAAGTGAAACTTTTTTAAGGTTCAGTGACCAAATTGTTTATATGATTTAAAGAGCTGAAATAAATAACTCAAATTGGTTGAATGCTCAATTACAAAAAAAAATCGGATGAGATGACTACCATACTGTGTGAAAGACCTTAAGAGATATTAATTGAATGAGTATCATTAATTATCAATTTTTTCTGAGATAAAATGTTATTCATTTAAGAAATCTCGGTTGAAAACCACGAATATAAAGTTTTTTCAGCACAAATTTATTTATTTTATCGTTTTATTTAGTTTGCCTTTTATATTTCGGGATTAGAGAACAAAAAAACAAATATTAATCTTTGAAAATCGCTTTATTCTCAATTAAGACTTATGCATGCGTTTGAACCAATTGTCGAAGTGCTTTTGCCACGTATATTTAGATATCTCCAAAACATGTGTTCTGAACGCATCGACCAGGTGA